>NW_024080962.1:319374-464802 GCF_003009895.1 Hyaena hyaena | reverse complement strand
GGTTGTTTCCTGCTTTCTCCTCTAGGGTTTTGATGGTTTCCTGTCTCACATTCAGGTCCTTTATCCATTTTGAGTTTATTTTCGTGTATGGTGTGAGAAAGTGATCTAGTTTCATTCTTCTGCATGTTGCTGTCCAGTTCTCCCAACACCATCTGTTAAAAAGGCTGTCTTTTTTCCATTGGATACTCTTTCCTGCTTTGTCAAAGATTAGTTGGCTGTATACTTTTGGGTCCACTTCTGAGTTCTCAATTCTGTTCCACTGGTCTATGTGTCTGTTTTTGTGCCAATACCATACTGTCTTGATGATGACAGCTTTGTAGTAGAGGCTAAAGTCTGGGATGGTGAGACCTCCCGTTTTGTTTTTATTTTTCAGTATTACTTTGGTTTTTTGGGGTCTTTTGTGGTTCCATACAAATTTTAGGATAGTTTGCTCTAGCTTTGAGAAGTATGCTGGTGCAATTTTGATTGGAATTGCATTGAATGTGTAGATTGCTTTGGGTAGTAATGCCATTTTAACTATATTTATTCTTCCTATCCATGAGCATGGGATGTTTTTCCATTTCTTTGTGTCTTCTTCAATTTCCTTCATAAGTTTTCTATAGTTTTCATCATACAGATCTTTTGTATCCTTGGTTAGGTTTATTCCTAGGTATTTTATGGTTTTTTGTGCAATTGTGAATGCGATCAGCTTCTTGATTTCTCTTTCTGTTGCTTCATTGTTGGTGTATAAAAATGCAACTGATTTCTGTACGTTGATTTTGTACCCTGAAACTTTGCTGAATTCTTGGATCAGTTTCAGTAGGTTTCTGGTGGAGTCTGTTGGGTTTTCTATGTAGAGTATCATGTCGTCTGCGAACAGTGAAAGTCTGACTTCCTCTTTGCCAATTCTGACGCCTTTGATTTCCTTTTGTTGTCTGGTGGCTGATGCTAGGACTTCCAGCACTTAAAACAGAGGAATCGGGGTGCCTGGGTGGCTTAGTCGGTTGAGTTGGCAACTCGTGGTTTTGGCCCAGGTCATGATCTCATGGTTTATGAGCCCCAAGTCGGGCTGGACAGCACAGAGGCTGCTTGGGATTCAGTCTCTCTCTCTCTCTGCCCCTCCCCCTCTCACTCATGTATGTGCTCTCTCTCTTCTCTCTCTCTCTCTCCTTCTCTCAAAATAAAGAAAGTTTAAAAAAGAAACCAGGAGGAATCATATCAGATCACTGAGTAGAAGCATTTTGATGTAAAGCATACCAGCTTCACAACCACGGAGCATAACACCTAAATGAAAGAATAACAGCTAAATGTGTTCCTCTTTCTTTTACAGATGCATTAACTTTCTCCAGCTTCAAAGTTCATTTGGTATCCTATTTATACCAAATGAATTCCTCACTGCTTGAAGGATTCACAGGTTCCTAGATTTACAGTTACTTGTGACTTGGAGGTTATCTATTAAAATAACCACTACAAGGCAGAAATCCCTTCAAAGCCACCCCTGTTGGAAGATCAAAGAGTCAGTGCCCTCCAAGAAGTGAGTAATTTACCCCACATGCCTGAAAGGCTCCTGCTCTGTAGTCTCTCTCTAGATCGGACTTCTTGTGTAAAAAGGAAAAGGTTATGGGTTTTAACATTCATGGAAAATTGGAGTGCCACTTCCTGTCATGAAGCACACCATGAGCTTCATGGATGCTTGTGGACTGATAAATAGAGTTTTAAAACGATCGCAATTATAAATTGAAGGTTCTGATGTACCAAGTGTCAATTAAAATTAAAACTTTTCTGATTGAGGGGAAAAAAGGGATGAAAACAAAATTTAGAATGTGTCAACATAATAATTCTTACATTCCCTTTACCCTAACTTAAAACAAAGAAAGCAAGAGATTAGGTGCAATCAATGCAATTTACAAGTAACATTAAAACTTGATGCTCAGAACAGTCTGATGTAGTTATTAGAAGAATGCTACTTGCTTACCTCTTCATACACCTTCTTGGCATTGTTATTGTCTCCTATCAAGAGGTACCCCACTCCAAGGTCATTCTTTAAAGAAGTATCATCAGGAAAGAGTTGAACTAATTTCTGTAGGGTAATCAGGGAGCCCCTCATATGACCTGGTTTGGTAGGAAGAGACAAACAAGTAAACAAACCCAAAGTCAATAAGACATCTTTGTATTGAGAGTATGAATCACAAGAGACTATTCAACAGAGCCCTTAGGCCAACTTACATCTGACTATAGATTCAATGATGGCCTCTTAGGATTTCATCAGGCAGTTGCAATGATTATCAATAACTTCTATAAGTAGACAGTAATATAATACTGATTATAAACATTTTAAAGACATTCTCATTTTCTAAATCCATTAACATTTATTTTTATGTTGAATTCCTTCTTCAAAAAAATTTTTATCAGTTACTTGTAAAAAATTGTTTCACTGGAATATCTTTGGTTTGTGATGATTAACTTCAGGATTATGAATGGAGAATAAAAAGTCTAACAGACTTCGAGTCCAGCATCCTGTGTGAATCTTAAAGAGGCACTGAAGTACACTGCTGTAGCTCTTTCCAATTAAGAGTGTTCTCATCTCCAGGTAATGGATGACCTAGTCATGGAGCAAAGGAGACATCATCTGGTATTAGGGGACCCTCTGGTGGACGACAGGATACTATGCACAGCAGGAATCACGAAAACTCTAGCTTTGGTTGATTTTTAAGGTTATCTGATGGAAATTTAAAATTTCTAAGACCAACTGTCATTACTCCCCCCTCCCCCCCCCGCCACAGTCAGAAATACATTGAATCTGGGAAAATGTGCAAAGTAAGGCTACTATACACGACAAAATTAATTCCCTAGCCAGTTGCCCACAAATGAAGTAGCAGCCAAGAGTATGATAGGACTATCGAGCTCATGCACTTGTGTTTCCTGCTAACAGTTAACCTATTTCACATAAAACGTCACCAGCTTATCCCATAGTCTTCTCACCCCTTACTGGCCGGTCTTGGATGAGTTTGCTCAGCCATTCATTCCCTCACTACCAAATGTGACTTTACACCTCCCTTCCTCTCTACCTGCCCAATTTAGGCTCATATGTTTCTTCTGTTCCTATGCTTCCCCTGTTAACCACTGCCAAGGTCCAGAAGGAGAATTCCTCCAGCTTCGATCTCTGTTCCTTCCACTCTGCATCATGTGACCCCGTTCTACTGTGAGTAAATTTCACCACCCTGTCACCTTCAACAACATCTTCTCCCTATAAACCTCTCCTCACAGAGCCTCCTCTCATGAGCTTCCTGATTCTCATTTGGAGAAAAAGACTATATTCAAATACTGAAGGATGGCTGCAGAAGGGGTTAGATTTATTCATAGTCAGTCTTTTTCTGTTGGGGCCAGAAACCAGGTGAGGCAAGTGAGGTACTCAAAGCAAAGCTGAAGAGGATGCCAAAAATTCAGTAACCAAGATGAGTGATACTTCTATGTATTCCTTCTAAAAATCAGAATTAATGTAAAAAATCCACAGTGAACAAATATCAACATTTTAAGGACAGATGAAGTAAATAGTGCCTAACAGAACCATACTGGAGACTGAGGCAAGAGGAAAATTCAGTAATACTGATTTTGTGCCTAAGGCAAGTGCCTCCCTTGCCTTTTCCAACCTGTATGGGCGCCATATGCTTTTCTTCTTCTGGACTGGCTCTTCTAAATATAAGTCTAATGGACCTTCTAATGGATCTTCTAGTTTCTAATCATAACGTGGGTTCTGTCCCTATCTGATTAACAGGGTCAGCTGGCTTCCAATATTATTTATATGAGCCTCTTTCAGTGACATCAATAATTGGTCATGTAACTGACCCAGCCACTAGCACCCACTGAACAGTTAGATGTGGCCCAGATTCTTCCATCTGGTTTACTGATGACAAGTGAGGTGGGAAAGAATCGTAAGCCTTGTTACAGTGAAGTTAGGTTAGAGCCAGTCTTATCTGGCTTTGACATGGGAGCCTGGGTCAGAGACGATGCCTTATGCTGCTCTTTTCAAACCACTTACAAATTTACTTAGTGGTTTTAAGAAGTTTTTTTTCCCCTGTCATTTTCCTTGGATGGAGTCAAACTTTACAGGCAAAATTTTTAGTGTCTGAAATTCCTAATATTCCCTCTATAAAAACTGTTGCACTGATAACTTCAACCTCTTGGAATCAATTTGTTAGAGTTAAGAGGGAAAACAGCTTGGCATTGCAGGAAGAGTTTTTGATTCCAGATCTATTACTGTATTAACTATGATTCTTTGGGCAAATTATCCAACCTCCCCGCATCCCATCTGCCTAGCTTTAAAACAGGGCGGGGGAGGTGTGGGGGGGGGGAAGGTGGTAAAATACTATTTGCATCTTTCTAAGTATTAAGGTTAGGGCTGCCAGTTCTGTCTGGGGCACGTTCAGGTAAATGGCCTGAAATCAGTTATGGAATTGGGGTTCCCTTCTAGGTAACTAAGCTCTTCTAAGAATATCAGCACGACGTCTGCTGTTGAAGGAAGTCTTATTCCATCTTACCCAGAAATTGCTGTCTGTCTGAGCGCCGCTTCAAGGTCAGCTTCAGCAGGTCTGTGGTGACATCGGGCAGGCTGGCCACCTCCTGGTAGGTTTCGATGGCCCCACGAAGTATCTCATTGCTCCTTCTTTTCTCGGCCAGATCGTCTTCACACTAGAGGAAGTCCCCACACTGGATAAATGTCCCATGACAAGCTATATTTATAATCACCCGAAATATGCACGTAAAGTTAATTTCTGGACATGCATTAAAAGCAATCTGAGACAGATTAAAATTTCCTCCTTATCAAGTGATTAAAAAGCAAACCAAAAAAGTAGCACAACATGATATTTAAATAACATGAAGAGCAGGTAGCTATCAAGCTACAGAGGAGAAAACATACCATAAAAGCAAGAGGAATTAATATACGCTGGGCGAATGAAGAGCTTATATACATTAACATTACACAGACAGGGCTCCAATCCATCCTTCCTGTTCTCTCAGTAGCCTGTGTGTTCACTCATTCACTTAACAAGTATTAGCTGGGAGCCACGTGGCAGGCAAAATAAACAAAACAAAGCCCTTTTCCCATTCTGCTTCCCTATGAAGAAGAGAAAGCCAATATACAAATGACAGCAGCATGTGCCAGGCGACCACTGATGCCGTAGGAACGACGAAACAGGCTCCGGAGCGCTGGCACCAGTGTGGTGGGGAAGAGTCAGCTGAGGCCGACGAGCAGTGGTGGCCTGGAAGAAGTGAGGGGGTGCGGCATGGGGGGTGCGAAGGAGGACCATTCCAAGGCAGAGAAAACAGCACGAGTGGTGGGCTGGAGAAAGGCTGGTGCAGGGGCCAGGAGGAGGCGGTCAGGCAGTGAAGACCCCGCTGAACTACTGCCAATCCCACTTCGCTACCTCCATGTGAGATGGAAGGGCACCAGGGTTGTTGTTTTTAATGCTTATTTATTTATTTTGAGAGAGAGGGCACGCATGAGCAGGGGAGGGGCAGAGAGAGAGAGAGAGAGAGAGAGAGAGAGAATCTCAAGCAGGCTCCACCCTGTCAGCAGAGCCCAATGTGGGACTCGATCCCACGAACTGTGAGATCACGACCTGAGCCGAAATCAAGAGCCGGACATTTAACCAACTGGGCCTCCCCGGTGTCCCAACACCAGGAGGTTTTGACATGATCTGATGTATGTGTCGAAAGGCCCACACGGGCAGTGGTATGGACAGCGGACGGAACGGGTGGTAGATGCTCCGACAAGATGCCGGCAAGACGCTCCGGCCAGTTAGGATGCTCCGGCAAGAACCCAGATGGGGGGGGAGGGGTGATGACCGTTTGGATGAAGGTGGAGGGAGAGAGCTGGATCACAGATACATTTTGAGGGTCAGAGCCAACAGACCTGCAGGTGGCTGAATGTGACAGAAAGGGAGGGAGAGGAGTCAAGGATGAACTCAAGGGTGTCGGCTGGAGCGATTACCATCTGAAAATGGGAGAAGGGGCACAGCCAGGTGGGCAGGCATTGAGAGCCAGCTGCTCTGTTGTGGAGCTATTACACTCAGCACTGATTAGGCACCCAAGTGCAGACATTGGATAGACAGGTACATATATGAGTCTGGGGTTCAGGAGAGAGGTCAGAAACACGGAGAGGACCAGCAAGAAGCACAGAAAATAACAAAAAAAAGTGACAAGTGACAAAAGGTATGGAGGGAGGTGATCAGTCATGCCAGAAGTGGCCATCAGCTTGGGCATCTTGGTCATGCTGCTGACCGGGCAAGGTGGCACCTCTGATGGCCCTGATATGAGCACGTTTATGGGACCCCTAACAGCATGGGGCAGGATCAGGGGAAACCAGGAGGGGAGGAGGCGCACACGGCCTTTAAAAGGAAGCAGATAAATGAGCCAGTAAGTGGAGAGGAATGTGGAGACCAGAGAGAGGGTTTGTTTTGTTTTGTTTGTTTAACGATGGCAAATATTACAGCATGCTTTTTTTTTTAAAATTTTTAATGTTTTATTTATTTCTGAGAGAGAGAGAGAGAGACAGCATGAGCAGGGGAGGGGCAGAGAGAGAGGGAGACACAGAATCTGAAACAGGCTCCAGGCTGAGCTGTCAGCACAGAGCCTGATGTGGGGCTCGAACCCACAATGACCTGAGCTGCAGTTGGACGCCCAATCTACTGAGCCACCCAGGCGCCCCTACAGCATGCTTCTAAGCTGATACAAAAGAGCTGGTAGAGAGGGAAAACGTGACGATGCAGGAAACAGAAATCAGAATGAGGTCCTTCAGCAGGTGGGAGGCTGGGAAAGGGGGCCAGAGCAGTTCATTCATGCGAATGGGGGGGAGGGGAGAGCACAGGAGAGGAGGGAAGGGGGGCTGTCAGTGCTGTAGTGATATTGTGTGGAAGTTCTCTTTGGATACTTCCGCCTTCTTAGTGATAGAAGCAAGATCCTTCACCGGAGGTTGAGAATGGAAGGTGAAATGCAAGAGGCATAGAGAGGAGAATGTGTCAAACGGCAGTTAAAACCCCATCAGGTTTACTACACTCTAAGTTGAACATTACCATTTGAGGAAAAATGATACCGGTTAGAGGCTAAACGTAGCCTATCCAGTGTTTTTTCAGAATATCCTATTTAACACGTTTACCTTTTCTAAATAAAGTGTGTGTGGCAGTCAAGATACAGGTGCCCGAAGAACCAAAGTGAAACACAATCCACGATCTGAGCACATGGCAAGAAAATGATTCACTCCTCCCCCATCCCAAATCAAAAACTAGCAAGAATCCGCACACATTGATAAAATATCTGTGGAGGACTTTTCAGAAAATAACACATGGAAGAAATAATTTGTTCTGTGCACCGATTAGGTAACTGTCCCAAGATGATGAGGACTGGAATGAAGCAGCAGAGACAGAGAGAAGCGGACAGATTTATGATAAAGGAAGCTGACAGGACAAAAAATCTCTAGATTAAAAAGGGGCAATTCACCCTCGCTTGATAGAAAGGAGCTTCAGAATGTACTGCTATCTATTTGTTCGTATCTGTAAATGGTCCGTCTCCATTAAAGACTTATCTACCAGGTGAGAAAGTCCAATGTCAATGACCCATACTGGGCATCCTGCCCCTATGGCCTTTGGTATATTCATGTGCTGGCTTTTCTGTTTAGGCATCAGGCTCTTGTGAGTTTGGCTATGATGAGTTAACTCCCCAAACATGATCATTCATAGACGACTTCCAGAATGACAGAGTCCTGGAGCTGAGAGAGCCCTTTTGAGACCATGCAGTTCAGCCTCTTCAAGCTACCAAATAGATCCTGGACCCGGAGGGCCTCTTCAAGGTTAGTGGAAGGAGAAATGTCTACCAAGGTAATCCTTCTTTATAGAAATGGAAATAAATGTCTAACTAAACTCAATCTGAAAAGACAGGAAGATGATAAAATTTATATACCTTATTCCCTCTCCTCCACCTGTCCCAAGTTCCTTCATTTTAAAGTAAAACATGTTACAGCTTCCAGATTTGGGAAAATGTCAGTCTTAAAATGGCATATGCTTCTTAAAATCTCTTGAATGAAACTAACAACAGGCTGCTTTGAAAATCAAAATTGTACAGATTTATTGCCATCAGCTTAGCATCTGTACATAGAGTGATTTGGGCAGAAACTGAACATTTGTTCTAGGATGTTAACATCACAAAGCCTTTCGTTGACTTGAAATAATTCAACCATCCAAACTTCCTAGGAAATGTGTCATTTTCTGCCTCAGAGGCATTAATGGTTTGTGTAAGATAATAAAGTGAGTTGAGTTTATAACTTAACATTTTGTATTGATGTTCAGGGAACTTGGTCAAAATTGATTTTCACGGTGATCCAAAGAATAATATAATATCAGTGTCACTTCAGAAACAATGGCTATTGTAGTCTGTATTTAACTTAACGTTGGTGAATTAAAAGAAAAAAATTGTTGGGATAGTCCACATAATTTTTTAATTTGCTAAGAAAGAATGAAAAAGTCATCATTTATTCCTCCCTATGGAATCCATCTTCTTTCAAATTCTTATTTTTAGAACTCCTATGCATTTAAAAAAACTTTAATTACTCTACTAAAAGTTAATTTACCATGCGTAAGTTTTTCTTGATGCCATATTAACATTAATATCAATAATACCTTGTAGTATAATCATTTAGAGATAAAAAAAAATATTGCCTGAGGCCTAAATCTCAAATTCCTACTATTAAGTAAAGATACGAATCCAGCAATCACATGTGCGAAAGTACTGCACTTATTTATTTAGACTCTGGCACCCACAATCACTGTCAGTTACAAAGAAAAAAAAGCACAAAGAATTTTTGCCATAATTAAATTAGCATGTGTATCCATCATTATTCTCTCTAGTTAATATGCTTTCCTAATCAAATGACTGTCAATCTGAGTAACAAAGCACATCACTTATTTGAACAGAGAGTCTTGGTAACAAACACATTTTGGCTTGCTTAACAGCAATGAATTTAGCAATTCTGGAGGATTACTGACCAAATAATATTACAAAAGTGATATAATTCTTGTCTGCCATCCCTGGTCTGTACCATGGATAGGAGAAACTTCTTTGCATTAATTTTTCACAAACTTAATTTATTAAAATTTAAAAAGTAAGTTTTTGATAGAAAGATAAGAATTTGAGCATCTAGACCTCAAGTGGTCTCCACTTTTAGTTCAAAGCAAAACCTACTTGTTTTATCCACAGAAGTGTCAGTTCCCACGTGAGTGCCATACACAAGTCACTGGACTGACCCCCTCCAAAGGGGTCTGGTCAGGTTCTCCTTGGTTGGAAACTTCTGGTAGCTCGGCACCTACTGTTTCCCTCCCAGTAGGGCTGAGAAGCTCATCCCACCAGGCAGGGCTGTGAGAGCTTCACCACTCGACACATTGTGCATCAGCCCCGGCTTCCATCCTGAATTCCAGACATCGTCAACTCAGGGTCTCCTTGACGTGTCCAGTTGAATGTCCAACAGGCATCACAAAGTTTACAGGATGAAAAGTGAATTCTTGACTGATCTATTCCTCTCCCAGTTTTCCCTGTGATTAACCACCACTCTCTCTCATCTGGCCGAACCGGAAATCCAGGCCTCGAGTCCTGTCTTCCAATATTAAGTCCTGAGCCAATATTAAGCCCTCCCCAGCCATTTCCCCACCTGCACGGCCATGACCACAGTCCATGCCGCTGTCCCTTCCGTAGACCTGGAATAGTGTCCTAGTCTTCCGGCTTCTACTTTCACCCCCTAATCTACTCCCCAGCCAGGAACCAAAACAATCTTTGTGAAAAAACAAGATGGCCAAGTCCACACATAAACCCAGGGCATGGAGAACACTGTCCATGAGGCCCTGGACTCACCTGTGTCACTTCACCCTCTCGGCTCGCCCTTCGTTCTGTTCTGGACCTGCTTCTGCCGACATCGCTTCCCTGTGGGCCCGGTCGTTCCCTCAGTGCCCTTGTCACATTTCAGCCACTTGTCACCTTCAGAGACAGGCCTTTCCTGGTCAACTTATCTAAAGTGCTGTCTGCCCTTCCTCCTCAAATCCTATTACCTGCAGCCAAAAAAATCTTAACAGGTATGCTCTTCTTTTCCTTACAATATATATTATATAAGATGGTCGAATGTGTTTGTTTAATACTTTAAATATCCTTAAATATATATTTCTTTATATATTTATTCAGGGCCTTGCTCAAATATCACCTCCTGTGTAGACTTCTCCCTGACACCTTATCCGCCATACCGACTGCCTCACACATCCTATGGCTGTACTGGTTTTCTTAGGTTCTCCTTAGTCCTGATCACAAACACGCACGTATCTCATTTTGTCCCAGGCTTTGCCGAGACAGCGACAACCCTGTATGTTTTGCTGACGAGTCCACGTGCAGTGCCTAGAACGGGGCCTGGCACACAGTGGGCTTTCTCTACGTAATTTTTAAATACTTTCCACGGGAATACAGGACGACCCACCAGGACAGAGACGTCTAGACTGTTCGTTACGATAATCCCAGGGTCTGAGAGAGCACGTGGCACATGGGGGATTTAAGCGATTATAGATGAGTGTGGACAAGCTTCACACAATGAAGAGCTGGAAGATGGGGAACGTGAGAGAAGAAAGGAGACGAAGAGGTGGAGACGGGAAGACAGGAGATGGGAGAAAGGAGTCCGCGGAAAGAAACCACCGAGGAAACACAGTACATTCCACCTTATATCTTCACATCTCTCCTAAGCACACTTGCAGCCTCCAGTTACAAAGCTGAGGTCCTTAAAGCTCTGAGGAGCCTCCAGTGAAAACTGTGTGGAATGCGGCATGACAGTAACGGGAAACCGATGACGAAAGCGTTCCTCTTGATCGTCTTTTCAAAAGCAGAGAGAAGTCCAATGGAGGGAGGGCAAGAAAATGTAACTAAATTCCCCGGGCCGCGATAGCAAGTGAATTGTCTTATTTACAGCAGTAATTTTTGCTTGACTTTACACATATGCACGAGAAATGGATCCTGAACACAAGTTAGAAGAGAAAAGAGAAGCGCAATAGTGGGCAGTGAAAAATCCATTACATGGAACACAAACACCAAAAACATTTTCTATGGAAGACGGTTTTCGAATACCTGTGCCTTTCCGTATCTCGCCCGTGGACTCTGAGGGTATTTGCGAACTAGTTCTTGGAATGCACTCAATGCTTCCTCAATTTTTCCCTGTTAGGAAAAGGTAGGTACATAAATGCAGTCAGTTCAGAGGCATAATGTTATTCAATCTGTTGTTGTCTTTTTTTTAACAAATAGATTCCACGTCCATTGTGGGGCTTGAACTCATAACCTCAAGATCAAGGGTCAGGTGCTCTACCAGCCGAGTCACCCAGGTGCCCTCAATGCGGTTTTTCAATATTCACCAACTAACGTTGTCACCATTGCCTGGACTCCATGCTGAGTCTAAAGACAGTTTTACCGCGGATTTTTAAAACATTAACAAGTATGGCAACCGTACAAGTAAACGTGAACATAAATATGTTTTATTTTTTTAAAAAGCAGAAACCTGGCAAAAGATGTAGTATAAGTTTTTGTTTAAAAAAATCTGCATTTTCTCTTTATATGCGCAGTTCCTGTAGGCATTAGTTTTTCATTTTCTTTTTACCTGAAGTATAGTCGGCGCACAGTGTTACACTGGTTTCAGGTGTACAACACGGTGATTCAACAACCTCCACGTTCTGCCGTGCTCACCACAAGGGTAGCTACCGCCTGTCACCAGACAACACCGTTACTAAATCACCGACTATATTCTTGAATATTTCGGTTTTAAGTTGGGGGCAAATCCTGCAGGCAGCTGGAATGCCGTGGGCTCTGCAGGGAGAAGTCTGAAGCTCCCGGCGGGGTGGCGCATAAGCCTGCAGGTTGAGGAGGCCGCCAGGCAAGGGTACCTGCACCCACTGCACAGCAGGATGGATCTGGCTCATCTGGTTGACTGGGAAAACTCACTGTGTCACGTGACCCCTCCCCAGGGCGCATGTGCACCCTTAAGAAGATGGTCCGAGCACCTGTGATAGGTCTCTGACCAGCAGCACAGGGGAAGCGGCAGAGGGTGAGGAACCCTCTCCCCACCACTCTCCATCCACGGCCATTGCACGGGGTGGAACAAATGTCTCCTGATTTTTTTTTTAATTTTTTATAGTTTATTTATTTTTGAGACAGAGCATGAGTGGGGGAGGGGCAGAGAGTGAGCGAGACACAGAATCCGAAACAGGCTCCAGGCTCTGAGCTGTCAGCACAGAGCCTGATGGGGGGCTCGAACCCACGAACCGAGAGATCTGACCTGAGCCGAAGTCTGACGCCCACCCGACTGAGCCACTCAGATGCCCCAAATGTCTCCTGATTTCTAATGGATGGACGCAGGTCGAGGATGTTGGGAACCACGGGATGGAGACAGATGTTCTGAGATGAACTTTTGCGGACACTTCAGCTCCTTATAAATCGGTAAACCCAGTCATCCTCATATAAATGGATGCTTGCTGTGGTTTACGTGTTTTGACATTCACTGAGTGAGTTTTCACATGACACAGTTTACCTCTCCGATGTGGCTGTGCAAAGCCAACTGTACATACCACCCAGCGGTTATTTACACCGACTTCTGACAGACTTGACTAGAGAAGGGTCAGGCAGCGTCCACATTAAAGGCACATAAGATCATTTCTTTAGGTGGGCATTCTTGAAGAGAGAGGCCTTCGTTTCCTCTCACATGCACGTAAGTGGTGCTGAGGGGCTGGTGGGAAATATATGCATAGGGAGGGGCCGTGAGTGCCGAATCCAGGGCCAGGCTGGCTGATTAGAGTCTGGTCTCCCCCGCTTGGAAGGTGTATGGCTTAGAGCAAGTTAGTTATGACTCCGTCTCTGGCGCCTCGCCTGTACAGTGGGGCTGAGGGTACTTAACTGCCCCATGGGGGTGCTGTTACGGGTGAGTCTGGTAACAGAGAGGAAGTGCTGGCAGACACGGCACAGAGCACGTGGTGTGTGGGGACTGTGTGTGTCGCACAAGATAACGGCGCCGTCCCAGAGACGCCTCTGACCTGACAGACAGGCAGTCAATGCGGACAACGTGGACTTGGCTGGAGACAGAAATCAAGCCAGGAACACACACTCTGCCTCACATTTATTATCGGAAATGGCTGTATCGCTTTTTAAAATGTGCTGTCTTCTCACGACGTTAGGTTCTTTAAAGACTTTATTTTTTAAGGGGAGTTTTAGGCTCATGGCAAAACGGAGAGAAAGTACAGGCGTTTCATGTACCTGCTACCTCCCCCATGATTAACATCCTGTACCCCAGTGGTACATCTGTTACAAATGGTGAACATACCATATCAAAATCGCCCAAAGTCCACAGTTGACCTTAGGGTTCACGGTCGCTGTCGTATGTTCTGTGGGTTTGGACCGATGTCTCCTGACGGTGTCCACCATTATAGTGTCATACAGACTAGTTTCACTGCCCTAAAAATCCTCAGGTTTTCACCTGTTCATCCCTCTCCCCACCCACTCTGAAAGGATGAATTCATGTTAAATATCTTTTTCTGTGTGACTTTCTTCTAATGGCCCAGTATTAGAAGAGGAAAGGATTCACTGATTCCAAGCAATTTCAAACTGCAGGCAGGTAGATTCTTAGGTCTGAAAGTCTGTGGCTTGAGGCTCTGGCTTCAGAGCCCTTGTCTCTGGCTTCTGGGCCCAAGACTCTGCCCTCGGAGTTCTCTTTCCTTTCTGTTGAAAGGGGGGCTCGTGTTATCAACCTGCTTCTCACCTGCAGGACTCTGGGAATCTGCCAGCCTTCTCTCAGTTTGTCCTCTGTCTCTTTCAGGTCAAGGTGGCCGTCCTTCTCTTGGTATAAGATTCTCAAAAACCCTCTTTTGTGTATGTCACAGGGATTCGTGCCGTTAGGTAAGAGTCACTGCCACAGACCTTTCCAGGATGATCCCATTTCGATTCCTGACTTCTGCCAGACGGTTGAGTAGATCTGAGAGCCATGCATCCACTCTCTTCAGGAAAAGGATGGCCAACATGCCCCCGGCCTTCTTTCCAGACCACCCTTTCTTAACTAACAATGAACTTCCTACTTGTAGCACCTTCTGCAATCTGGAGAGACTAAGAAATCTCCCCAGACTATCACTTCCTGGCTCCTTTTGCTCTAACCATTCCTTCGCTAATTATCACGTTCCTCTCATATTTTATGAGAAGCAGCAAAAACGAACCAGGCCACATCCTCCTCACTTGGCTTGGACATCTCCTCAGCTAAATATCCAAGTTCATCGCTTACACGGTTTGCTTGGCCCAGGCCTGTAAGATACAATTCAGTTGAGTGTTCTGCTACCCTGTAGCAAGGAATGCCTTTCCTCCGATTTCAGTGCCCTGTTCCTCATTTCCTTCTGGGCTCTGGCCACAAAGAAGCACTTTTAACATCTCTGTTTCTATCAACACTCTGTATGCAATGATATATGTATTCTCCAAAGATGATCAATAAACCTTTCTCTACAGCGCTCCCCACTTCCTCGGAGTCCGAGCCGGAAGTAGTTTTCACATCCATATTTCTATGAACAGTCTGGTTAAGGCCATCCAGGCTTTCACTCTCATGTGTCGCAAACTTCTTTCAGCCTCTACCCCTAACCCAATTCTCCAAAGCCACTTGCACATTTTTAAGGATTTGCTACAGGAGCACCTCGCTGCGCGGCACCAAAATCTGGATTCATTTCCTATAGCTGTTGTAACAAACTACTGGAAACCTGATGGCTGCAACAGCAGAAATGTATTCCTCAGCACTGTGGAGAACAGAAGTCCGAACTTGGTTTCGCTGGGCTGCGATCGAGATGTCGCCAGAGCCACGCTTCCTCCAGACGCTCTGGGGGACAATCTGCTCCATGCCTCCCGATGGCCTTTCCGGCCTGTGGATGCATTACTCTAATCTTCACTGCAGTTTTCACGCTGCCTTCTCCTCTCTGTCTCCTATTTTGTCTGTATCCAATCTCCCTCTGCCTTTCTCTTATAAAGAAACATGTGGTTGCATTTGGGGCCCAAGAGGATAACCCAGAATAATCTCCCCATTTCAAGATCCTTAACTGAATCATATTTGCAAAGACTCTTTTTCTAAACACAATCATGCTTCCCGGATCCAGGGATGAGGGCATGGGCACTATTCTTAGTGTTACCGTATGCATTATGTAACTCAAACTGCAAATGTCGAGGCTATTTTTGTGAAAATCACGCTAAACACACCATTATAGTTTAAAACATAGGACTGAATAACAATATTCGTAACAAATTTGCTGAAGTGTTTTGTTCCCTCTAGACACTCCCTTAGTTGGCCATCAAGGTTATAAAAATAACGGCATAGTTTGGCCTGACCTAGGCATCCTTCGGGTCCCCTTCAGTCAGACACCGTGTTGCCTTGCTAAAGGGGCTGTCAGCCCTGCTCTTCCCTCAGGTGGTTGACAAAGTGAAGGTGTTTGCTTTGAGTGTGAAGGAATTTCCCTTCCCCAGAATCTTACTAGACAACACAGCTCCTGACACTATTATGCAATTCTTATTTACAGACTCACAAGCAAGGTACAATGCTTGTGAAGAACTGCCTAAAAATCCTCTCTTTCGACACAGCTTACATTTTCTCCCAGGACCAAAACACGTACTTGGGCCCCACTGCGTTGGCATGAGCCCAACGGGTTGTGCTGAAGGACACTGAGACACGCCCCCACAGGCGTCCTGTAGAATCTGGGGGTGTGGTGTTAGGGGGGGAAGCGTGCCATCCATCAGCGTGCGCTTTATGAAGATCCGCAGCAGAACGTTTCTCTCTGGACGAGGTAGAGGACAGCGACTCTGATGAACACCATCAATCTTACAGGACGATGCTGTTCCCCTTGAGCTCTGCATACAGTGTACTTCCTTCATCCCAAGCACCATTTAGAGCCTGTGACGTAAATCCGATGTGCTGGCCTTCCTCTGGCCTTATTACGTTTTCCGTTTTCCCTCTCTTTTTTCACTTAAAATACAATAATAATAAATGGCACCAGCAAATAAATCTTTCAGCTTATCACTTCAAATCCTTTTTTCCAGGGGTGAGGAAGATTTTAAGCAATACATACTACTTCTGAAAAATAGATGACTGAAATACGATCTGATCTCTACATTCTGGATGGAAAAATAAAGTGACCTCACACTTTTGTGTCGCATTGTACTCAATCCTGGGGTGGCCAATCACATCATCTGAAAATATCAGCCATAAAAATAACCTTAACAATTATGCTGATAATTCAGCCAACAGTATGGCTCCATGCTGTTTCACATACAAGAATTGTAGCTACTTCTTCCTCCTTTATTTAGTCTGTTAGAAATTCAGGGTGCTTCTTGAGGAATGAACGATAATTTCTCCAAATAAGCGAGAGCCAGAGAACACCCCATGGACTGTTCTAGCATTTTTATGTTCCACTGACTTATCTGCCCCTTGGTAACTGAGCTCTTTACCATTCATTAGAATTACATAAAAATCTGTCTCTAAACTTGTTCATTTGTCCTTTATCCCAAAAGTCACCTGTGAAATAGGCACCCCACATTTTCACACATGGCGTTTAATAAAGAGCAAGTGGAGGATGCCAGAAAAAGTGACCGAAAAAGAAGATTTAAATGCAAATTTCCTACAGATAGTAGACGGCTTCCTTTTGTAAAGCTACACCAGACAGACTCAGAAATCATTCCAGTGGTCAAATTTAAGGGCAGGGAACAAGAGCTTTGCTCCCACATTCTCTGGCGTGACTACATGTTTATCGGCTGCCGAGGAGGGTAAGCCCGCCTTGGCTTGCAAACCTCGTGTAATGCTAGTTACAGAAGTGTCCGTGCTTACTGGTACATTTCTGATGAATATGTGGGAAGCACATTCTTGTCCCACTTCCGTTCCTAACTTGTGTGCTTTTGTTGTTGCTTATTTACTTATAATCCCCCTGCCCCATCTCTGCAGCCAATGTCTACTTGGTAAAAAAGCATTTACAGGAAAACTAATGATCATTACACAAAGTCTAATTCATGTATGGAGTAGAGAAAGAGCAATTTCCATGGCAAACAAGTAGATGATTAAGTGGAAGTGTTATTAAAAGCATTATTATAAGTGTTTAACCTGATAATTAGATGAAGAATATGACTAAGAGAACAAGTAACTTCAATCTAGTGTCAGCTTCTTTTTTCTAACTGCAATACCCAGAAACAAATGCAAGTAATATTTCAAATTAACTGATAACAACACAAAACATGTAACAGTCTCCCTGAAAACTGCAGGCGCCTGGGATTAACCCCAAGTGAGAAGAATGGTAAACCCAAGGTCATTTCACCCAACAGTAACAACCTAGAGTACTGGACTAACTTACTTTTTCTTTTTGCATTGAGATGCCATACAATTAAAAACTTTTAGAAAAGGAACTTACTATTCTCGTTTTTTAAAATAAGGAAACTGAGCTCAGAACGGCCAAGTGTTTTGTCGAAAGCCACAGGACTAGCAAGTAGTGGAGGTAGGCTGACCTGAAGTTAGCCGACCTAAATGTTAGTTCTATTTCTATCTGGCCATACAGCCGCGATTCTTCCTTCTACTTGATTCATTTCACGTGGAATGCTGATGCTCTTGGGGAAAAACCACTCTATTCAAGGGCTGTTTCTATTATTGTTATTATTATTATTATTACTATTTTAACAATTCAAGAGTAATGCCTGAATTTATTTTAATTGCACATTTCTCCAGCAGAGAAGAACATCAACATACCCTTTTACGAAGTTTTTCTGCAGCATCAAGTTCAGCTTTAATAGTCTTATCAAATTTATTTAATAGTTTAGGCTTCTTTTTCTTAACTGAAAGAAAAAAGAGGTTTTATTTGGCTTTTTTTTTTTTTTTTTTGGTTTAGAAAAAATTATTAAGAATAGTGATTCACAAGTAATGAGAAACCTGTAGCCGCAGGAGCAAACACACCCCCAGCTCACCTCTTCTCACCCCCACCCCTAGTACGACACGGCCAGTCGCTGCCACGGGAGACACCACCGCCCTTAGATGCTCACAGGTGCTCCTGGGAGCCTGGGTGGGTCCTGGTATCCTGAAACTCACAAGGGATACTGGGCTAGTGTCCAGAATAAAAATGGTAGGTGTGATTCACCAACTCTCATTACCAACTTTTTGGTGAGAGCAAAAGACTGCTTAAAATAAGTTTTGAATATTTCTACAGTGTTTCTGATCAGATAAAGATAAAAATGGGGAAGTCAACGGGAAATCTCAAGGGAGTCAACTCTAACAGAACTTCGTAGTCTAGTGCTCATTCTGTTGCAAAATGGATACCACTCCAGCTATATTCCACACTTCAGCCAAACAGGACCATTTTGTGTTCCCCAAAATAAGCTCTGTGGCACTTCTGATACTACTTGCTCTAAGTAAAATTGCCTACTGTTTACCTTTGTCAGTTGAAAATATACTCATCCTTCAACAAACAGCTCAAAACTACACTCTTCATAAAGTTTCTCCAGATGTCATTCACATACATGCTCAGTTCTGCCTCCATCACTTTATTTCCCCTCTGGATTCAAGTGCACAGCACCCTGCATCTCTCTCTTTCATGGTCCTTCTCCCATCTCCCATATGACTTGTATTAAGATTCTTTTTTTTTTAAACTTCATGCCCAGCATGGAGCCCAATGAGGGGCTTGAACTCACAACCCTGAGATCAAGACCTGAGCCGAGATCAAGAGCTGGACACTTCACCGACTGAGCCATCCGGCCACCCTCCATCTGACTTGGATCCTAACCGTTTGTGTAGTTAGTCCTTTCCAAGTCCTAAGCTCCCGCAGAGGGCCACCATTCTTAGATGCAAACTGAACTGATCCAGCAGGTGGATCAGCTCACTGAGCAGGAAGTCACATCCAGCTGGGGGGGGCGGGTCCTGCTGGTGCACACCTAACCGTGTCTGTGGGGTGGATGGAGGCCGCAAGGTCCATCCTATGGGCCCAGGAGAGTGACGGGGCGGGGCCTTGAAGGGCAAGTGGGACGTTCCAGATGGAGAAGGGGGTTGGTAGTGGGACAGGGGGAGAAGGTGGAGAGAGACACAGAATGAGAACAATCAGAAGAGAACTTCTTTAATGTTCTGACACTGACCTACATATCCATTGCTTCCGCTCTCTCCGGTCACAGAGGAGGAGCTCTTCTTTATAAGATCCCTCCCCTCCGCACACACACCTGTCCTCTGCCTTCTGCATGTCCTAGCTGTCTCCTCACTCCCTGGCTCTATTCCAAGCATCTCCTGTCATTTAATAATGCTGAAGTCTTTACCACCTTAAAGCGAACCAACACCAGCCAAGACAAACCTCAGGGTACCCTCGTCTACCTGCGGTCCTTTCTTACTCACCCCTCACTCCTGGCTCCTCAACTCAGTGCTCGGGCATCCTCACCCAACACAGGGCAAAAGCAAGTCTTCTGGAAGGAAGGGGAGCTCAGTGGTTAAGAGTCAGATGGCAGGGGTCTGATCCCAACTCTGTGACTTCCCATGCTCTGTGACCTAAGAGCAAAGCTTTTCTGGCTCTTCCTTCCCTAATCTGTAAAATGGGGGTCGCGTGTTTGAGAAGCTGATGTTGCACTTGAGCACACGGCGCAGTGCCTGGCATACATTAAGTGCTCCGCGTCTGACAGCTAACACTGCCTATGGCCTTCTCTGGAAACCCATCCGTTCCTCCTTCTCCCTATCCTGGCTGAGGCCTCTCCAGTATCTGGGCCAGCTGGCTCTTCTCTCCTTCCTGAGTCGACCCCTGTCCTTGACTTCGTTCTGCGCTCTCTGCTTTCCTAGCTGTCCCCGTTCTCCTCCGGACTCTGCACTGCCCCCCCAGCTCCTCTGTGGCTCCTGCCCCCTCTGGCCCCTGTGCTCTGCAGGGTCAGTCTTCAGCCCTGTACTGGGCTTCCTTTAACAGTTCAATCTCCAAATAGAACTACAAATTAATTTTCTTTTATTGGAATTTTTTTCATGTTTATTTATTTATGTTGAGAGAGAGAGAGAGCATGAGCAGGGGAGGGGCAGAGAGAGAGGGAGAGAGAGAATCCCCAGGAAGCTCCTGCCGGTGCAGAGCCCGACCTGGGGCTCAGTCTCATGAACTGCAAGATCGCGACCTGAGCTGAAATCAAGAGCTGGATGCTCAATGCACTAAGCCATCAAGGCGCTCCTCTTTTGCATTACAAAAATCATAAATCCATATGCCTATGAATTACGACACAGGTGCCTCAAGCTCGGTACATAAGAACTCGACTGCACTCTTGCTCACTAACCTAGTCTTTCTCATGTCTGCCCTTTCAGAGGATGGCACCATATCCAGCCGCTTGTCCAAACCACAGAACTGGTTAGAGAGGGCTAATACGACAGGGCAAAGAAGGAACCCGCGGATTTGTGCAAAGACTGAATGGAATCACCACTTTTTTTTTTTTTTTTTTTTTTGTATTCATTCTGGGCCAGTCTCCATGCTGGGTGCTTTACATGTATCTCCTTCAATCCTCCTGACCTCCTAGACATAGGGAACTTAACTTCACAGGCATGTCACTGAGGGTCCAAAAGGGTTAGTCCCTTGATACCTCCCCTCCCTCATCCACGCGGGAAAGGTGGTTTCCACCCAAATGGTTTGCAAAGGGAAGGACATTTCCTAAAGCCTCGTAGCCTCTAACCTCTCCCCACAGGGGACGTGGTGTGACTTATCCGCTCATTGGCTGGGGGACATGATAAGCCTGCGTGACTCATTCCCACCCCCCTCTTCCTCCCAAGAACACATCTGAGCTGACCACAGTCTTACAGGGAAACCCCCACAGGGGGTGTTCGGGCTGCCTGAAGTGGGCAGGTGCGTCTCATTATTAGCAATAAACCCATTATTCTTGCTTTTCCTGCCCACCCTTCAATTCAGTCTTCATCAGCAAAAAAGCGGACACTCTGCTCATCTTTCCTTTGCTTCATTCCTTGTGCATTAAAAAAAATTTTGTTGTGCTCTTTGATGTGTTTATTCGATCTTCCCCCTCCCTGAACCCTCGGGACCCTATTGTTAAAAAATACAAATGGCTAGAGCAGAGCCTGACAAAATAGGGGATAAAGGGCGTTTCCAACTGCGTGTCCCTATACGTTAGCATATATGCTAAGGATATGGAAAACAAACTGACGTATGACTGAGATGTGAATTCACAGTGGTGAGTTACTGCCTTGTCGTCGCAGCACTGACTTATGTCTCTCAATTGCTCATTTTGGTTTTGCAGAAGTGTCCGTTGGCAGAATGCCAGTGGGACCAGGAAAGCCCAGCGTGTACCTGCCTAGAGGGCGTTACTGCCGGCGTCTCTGGTTCTCGCAAATCTGACTCCCGTTTTACAAAGGTAACACGAGACTTATCCAGAAGAAGAAAAATAAACTACTGGCAGCTCAGGACATCCAACAGAGTCAACAGTAAAATAATATGCTTGTGAAACAGCTATGTTGTATCTCAATGACAAAATATTTCAACGCCATCACAGAAAACAGACAAAATATTAAAACTCTTAACATATTTCTTCTCATACATCTTCAAATGTAATAGTACCTATTTTGCTTCTCTATGAAATTCAAGTCCTGTCCTACCGTGGCTACTTTTATTTTTAAATGTATAAGAAGCCCAAGGCAATTTTCCCGATTCTAAAAAACACAGACAGATCTTGTCCTTCTTGCTATGGGGAGGCACATGGCCAAGCCACAGAAACGACAATGAGGGCTCATGGTCAGCGAGGAGCCAGGCTGTCGGGTGCTTTCGGCCTCAATGTTCTCATCATGAGTTACTTGGGCTGGTTGTGTTCAGGTCTCTTTGAACTTGGAAATCCTGTGCTTTAAAAAAAATGTTTTTAATGCTTATTTATTAAAAAACTTTTTAAAAATGTTTTATTTATTTCTGAGAGAAAGAGAGAGAGATACAGCATGAGCAGGGGAGGGTCAGAGAGAGAAGGAGGTACAGAATCTGAAGCAGGCTCCAGGCTCTGAGCCAGCTGTCAGCAGAGCCCAACGCGGGGCTCGAACCCACGAACCATGAGATCATGACCTGAGCCGAAGTCAGACGCTGAACCGACTGAGCCATCCAGGTGCCCCATTGTTTATTTATTTTTGAGACAGAGAGAGACAGAGCGTGAGCAGGGCAAGGGCAGAGAGAGGGAGGGAGACACAGAATCTGAAGCAAGCTGCAGGCTCCAAGGGGTCAGCACAGAGTCCAACGTGGGGCTCGAACTCACGGACCGTGAGATCATGACTTGAGCCAAAGTCAGACGCTTAACCTACTGAGCCACTCAGGCACCCCGGAAATCCCATGCTTTTAATTTTCAGTTGACTGAAATCATGTTACTAATCTTTCAGAGTAGACCTAGAAGGTACTGGTAGGAATTGTTAATTTTGTTGAACATGGATTTAAAAACAAATGGTTTAGAAGGAAGCTATTTATGCTATATTAAACTTTGTATAAAAATAATCACCACCATCTTCCAAAACCTCCAAGAAGGGAAAAAGTGCATTTCAGTTGCATTTCAAATTCTTAGTTCCCCTGCCATGCCATGGTTGAAATGTTAAGAAGAAATAAGAAGAAAAATAAAAGAATGAAGACTATGAAAAAAGACCCTAGCAATACATACTTAGATTACATAAAAATTAATGTTGATTCCATTTTCATTTCTACTTGGTCCACAAATGAAGATGTTTTTATATTACGGTGCATGGGTAGAATCTGACCACCAAGAGAAACAGACACAATCTCTGTATTATTTTATGTTTTAAACCCACTCTGTTAGAAAAGAGTGATGGAAATGGCAACATCTGCCACATGGTAGACAGGAAAGCAACAATTTCCTAACCGGTCTCCCTGCTTCCAGTCTGTCCCCATGCTCTATCTACACTGTCCCAAAGATCTTTGCGTCCATGTCTCTCACTGTTTAAATACACTCACAGAACCCTGAACATACGAAATAAAAGTGAAATTCCTTGGAATGTCACCTTAGCACTCCCGGTCCTGGTTACCTAGCCAAGAGAAATGAAAACATACGCCCACACAAAGTCTTGTCTGTGTATATTCACCGCAGCATAGTTAGTAATAGCCAAAGAGTAGGAAAAAAACAAATGTCCATCAACTGGGGAATGGCTGATTTGTGACGTAGTGATACAATGGACCACAATATGCATAATGTACCTCAAATATATTATGTTAAGTAAAAGAGGCCAAATTCAAATGGCCACTGACTGGATGATTCCCTTTATATGGCACTTTGGAAAAGGGAAAACTGCAAGGAAAGAAAACAGGTAAGTGATTCCAGAGGCTGGAAATGGGGAACGAGGCTGACTGCAAAGGGTACAAGAGAATTCTGGGGCTACAGTATTGTATATCTTAACTACGATGGATGGGCTGTATCTAGATGTCTACGCCTATGTCAAAACTCAGATCCCTGCACACTTGGATATATGCAGTTTGGACTTAACCACATGCAAATTACGTTTCAGTACAGCCTTCACGAAAACGTTATAAGGAAGAGACAAGCTACGCGATTCTCAAGGATTCTTATCATAGGTACAACAGTATGAAAACCATTTGGGCATGAAAATATAACTCTTGTAAAAATAAAAATAAAATTGAATCTGATTATGAGCCCCCTCCTTGCCATGAATCTATTGGGAAGTAATTCAAACTCAACTACAACTTAGAGGCTTCTTCCTGTACAAAAAAAAAAAAAAAAAAAGGAAAGTTGTTCCTCCAGACCTAATGAGGCCCTTGATGACATCTATATATTCTTATTTAATATCCCAGCTACTTTTTTAAATCCTGATTGCCCACCTCTCTCTCTTACCATTCACTCTACCCTCCGAATATTCTACTCTTTAAAAAAAATTAATAATTTTTTGACTACTCTTGAACTACATCAAAAGGTTGCTGTTCTTCAGTGTTTGAACACAATGGAGACAGCCCAAGGCCTGTGGGTGGAGACCAACCTTCTTCACTGACTGGGTCATTCTTTCAACTATTTGCTAAAATGCCATGTGTTCCAAGGACTGTGCTAGATGCTGGGAATTGAACAGAATCTTCCTCAAGGAGGCTAGGGTCGTACTGAGAAGAAAGATGTAAATGGATAATTAACCTTTAGAGGAATGGGTTTAAGGATGGATCAGGAGTGGTGCTAATCTATTTGGGAGGCAGAAGGGAAAGCTTCCTGGGGAAACTCAGAATGCAAGTATACCCAGGTAGTGGTAGCATTATTCTGGGCAGATGAAGAAGTATCTGTTTTGTAATTCATTTACAACTGGGGACTTGTACCTTCATCATTAGTTACTTCCCTTGGAAGTGAAAGACCAACCATCTCCTTCTGTTTGGATGATAGCGTTTGGTACTTACCATCTGTGTGAATGCTCTCATTATAGGAAGCTGAAGGCAGAGGTATTGTTCAGGGACTCTGGGCACTAACTTGCTCTCTCCTCACATTTGAGGATCTGGCCTTAGTGATGCAGAGTCTACTCTAAGAGCAGAGAGCAAAGTGCATGATTAGGGAGTATAAGTTTTGTTGAGAGAGGCTGTATGCCCCAACTATAAAGTGGCAGTGGTACAGCAAGAATTGGGCTTTTGAAAATATGCAAAAGACACAAAGGGCACAACCCCACCCCAGACAAGGGATTCCAGATGCCAAGGGATGCCACGCTGAAGGCCATGGTATCTGCTCCTGTCCTGGGCCGCCATTTTGCTCTTGATACAATTGTATATGCTAATTAAGGACCTTCGACCAACTACACTCTGAGGCAGAGAGAGAAAAAGAATGAGAATTTCTCCCACTAAGTCAAAACGCCCCAAATGCTTCATTTATTCAAGGGAAATCATGTCCATCTTGAGCTCTTTCACAGCTGTGCTTCCTTAGCCAGGTTTACTGCCTTTCACAAACTGTCCCCCATCTCTGTTTTCCTCTCCTGTTCTGTACTCGCAAAGCGCTTCATGTTTCCTCTAGGTAGCCTCTCAAATATGGCATGAACCTTGACACCTCTGTGACTCTTCCCATCGTGTTTTCTTTGTCTGGAAAATGCTTCGCTCTATTCCTACCCAACAATACTCTGCACTTCAACTTTCAAAACTAGCCATTCCCTCTATTTAGTCATCTAAGACTTCATCATGCAAAAACAAAAACAAAAACAAAAACCCTTCTCTTCTGTGCTCATATAACATTTTGTTTCTAGAAACAGTAAACTTTTCAGGCTGTGTTTAAGGTGGCTGTATATTTAGCTTGTGCACCCTCACCCTCTCTCTCTTCCCACCAAGACTCCCCAACTCTGGCTGGATTGTTAATTTGAGTGAGAAAAGAACCGTGTCTTACTTGCAACTTATTTCCAGCATTCAGCACATGGCCTGTCCTACAGAGAAGGTCCTTGACAAAGGTTTCCAGACATATGTAAGCATGAATGAATCAAGACATTCTGGAAGGGGGTAGGACAATGTCAGCTGTAACTTAGGCATATCAGCTATTTTAAAAAAAATCAGCATATCATAAACAATCAAGAAGAGAATGAGCTGAGAGTACCTTTTTTTTTTTTTTTTTTTTAAAAAGGTCTAATCCAAAAAGAATCAATGGCCAACAGTGGAGGGGACAGAAGGAAAAGATAAGAGGAAGAAACAGGGTATATGCCAGCCAATCCTCCCTGAAAAATGATAGAGGACACTGATACTTAATTCCCGTGTCTCATTCCATCCTTATTTTTCAGTATATTCAGCAATTTATCACACAAATGGTAGAATACTAGACACAACTGCAGGGGCGAAGGACAGGCTGCCCCAAGACGGGCCAATTTGGCATGATGATTTTTTGGAGTTAAAAGCCATCAAAACCCAGCAGATTCAGGAAAAGCTCTTTACCTCCCTGAAGGCTGCTGTAAAGAAACTGGTGAGAGGACTCACTCCAGGAAAAGAGCTACCTCCATAGATAACTACGTCATGATATGAAGTAGACAGGTAGGCGGGGAGGAAGCTAGCAAGGCCTGTTTGATCAAAGTTCTGTATCGCTCACTGTTTCAAATGGCAAATATTTGCTTACCAAACATTTACTCTCATCTTCTCCTGAACTGCATCCCTTTCCTTGGAAGTCCCAGATCCCTACCTCTTTCTTCCCTACCCCTTAGTTCAAGATGACCTACTCACTGTCTGCAATTTCCATGTCTGTATGGATTCCCCATTGGTACAAAACTAGATTTGATTTTCTCCTGCTAATCTGCCTCATGCCAAATTTGATACTTATTCTGGCCAGAGGGACCTTGAAGGGCAAAGGAAATTCTTCCTCCCCAACACAACTAACCAGTAAGTTCTTAGACTGCAATATTCAGCTAATTTTAGCAGAATATAAGTTCACAAAGCAACTTGCTTTTATGTTCTGAGTCACTGCTTAATACCTTATCAAATTGTTTGCTGGTAATAAGAGTTGACATTTACTGAGTACTTTACTCTGCTAGACATATGTGACTCACCCAGGCTGTGCAAACTGTAAACAGCAGAAGCCCAGGTTGGATCTTGGGGTTATCCTGACTGCAATGTCTATGCTTTTCACCATTTTGCTGTATCTCTAACATCTGGCCCCAAAGTTAAGAAACTAGGGTGCTTCTAGGGGATTTGAGAGTGATGACAGAGTGGAATTAAATATTAGTGTAACCATCATGTTGTTGTCACATAGGAAGAATTCCCATTCCCTTCAAAGTCTTTCTCGTTGGACTAAGAATCAAATTGGCATGAAACGGACTAACAGGAGAAAATCGAATTTAATTTCATATGTACAAGGAATCTACACAGATATGGAAATTTCAAAGACAGTGAGGCAAAATGAGATATAGATGTCATCCTGAACTAAGATGAAGAGGGTAGGAGTCTGAGACGTCATAGGATGGAATGCAATTCCCAGGGCAATAATGAGAAGAGCAAATAATTGGTCATTAGATGTTTGCCCTGCCATATGGATGGGTCACTTGGATAAAATTTACCTCTGGTAATAACTCTTATTCTGAGAAAAAAAACTAATAACTTTGCCACAATACATCTGTATCCAGTTTGTGTCTTCTGAGTCAACAAAGGACTAAGGATCTCTGGGGACACTCTATACTTCTCTTGTTTCCCAGACCCTGCTAGGTGTCTCCAGGCAGAATCACATAAAATATAAAAGACTGCTTTTTGTAATAGGTGTCCAAAGGTGGGATATGATGAGAAATAATCTAAAAAGCAAAACTGTTTTAAGGGAAGGAAGAGTAAGACCAAAATAAGACACTGAAGAACACATGCTCTCTCTGTGAAAAGCAGCCTGAAGCTAAAATTCTCACGTACTACTTTACTGCAATATTATTCATGTTAATTAACAGTTCACCTAAGAGACCTCATTACATATTTTAACCTTCCTGTATTAGAATTGGAAGTTAATTTTGCTTTCTTTTTTTTTAAGTTTATTTATTTTATGAGAAAGACAGCGGGGAAGGGACAGAGATTGAGGGAGAGAGGGAATCCCAAGCAGGCTCTGTACTCACAGAATGGAGCCTGACACAGGGCTCGATCCCAGAAACCACGGGATCATGACCTGAGCTGAAATCAAGAGTTAGATGCTTACTCCACTGAGCACCCAAGTGCCCCATTTTGCTTTTCTTTTTAAAATCAATGCTAGATTTCAGTATAAAAAAAATCTCTAAATTTGTCTGGCATTGAGGTAAATCTATAAATTAAGGCAAACGATGAAAAAGAAGGAAACAATATAGTAAAACATTCAAGATGTGAAGAGTCCAGCACTAAGATTTTTGATGGGATTCTTCCTGCTGAGTATAAGGAAAGCAAGCTGGCATTTACGCCATCTACCAGTGTTCCCCCGCAGTACAGGCAGGGGAGGGGGCAGGAGTATGCAGTTCTTTCTCTTTCGCTTAAAAGTGTGAATCGTGCAGGGTATTTTAGGGGTGCAAATTTGGCCACCCCCAGATAATGCCTCTTTGGCATGTTGTTTATTTTAAACTGGTTATTTTTAAGACATTGTAGGCATAAGAGAAGCTCCAAAAATTGAGTAGAAGTTACCGTTTTGTAAGAGACATTCACATTTTAAGGGAGATCGCCATTTTGAAGGGTGTCTCCCTCTCCGTCTTTAACGGTATCTTTCCCTCCCAGGAAGAAGGGATGACTCAATGTGTGGAAACTCTTACCAATAGAGAAGGCCCTAACTTAAGTCTGCATAACAACCCGACACTTGTTCATTGGGTTTTCCTCCTAAGCTCCCATGACCAACTTCCCAGCCCCACCACCTTTCACGTTTAGCTGAAGTCGGCATTGAAAGTGATGGCTTCAGTCATTTTGAAGAGTTACTCAGTTTTCCAGGGTGTAACCCATGTATACAGAAGGTCCACATGTTATTAAACTTTTTTCTCCTGCTAGTCTCTCCTATGCCCATTTAATTATTAGACCACACAAAGAACCTAGAAAGGAAGAAGGGAAAACTTTTCCACCCTGATTGTATTCTATTGCTTTGCTTCACAGTGAAGTCCGAAATAAATCTGCTTTCAAATCAAGAGAGAGTCATGTTATTTGCTGTTGAGAAACCCAATCAGCAGACAGCCATGGAAATGCTTCTGGTACGTAGGAGTCATTGCATTCTCACCGTGAGAGAGGAACGTTAATGTTAATGTGTTTGATCCCAAAAGGACCCCCCTCTGAGCCTGCTTCTTCTAATACTGTCTTTCTTGCAGGTCTATAGTCCTGGAAGAAAGGGTCAATCTGGGCCACTCTGAGGAGATTCTCTTCCCTGCCGGCCTTTACTGCAGATTGGAGGGAAGAAGAATGGTGCACCCTTTCTCTGCCTCCTACAGCTAAGGAATAATGGATTCTTGTTCTCCTCAGAAGTAAATATCAACTACAGAGCAGCAGGAGTTCAATAGTCAGAGCTGAAACCAAACAGTTAACATAAATATTTTTCAGCCGAGAGACACTAAGTAATACAACACAGTAAACATTATATAAAGGCCAATTGTTTTCATCTGCCCCTTCTATTGAAATAACGTGGGATTCCGCTGGGAGTATTCAATAGAGCCAGCAAGATTCCAGTTTATTAAATGTAGTCCGCTACCTCCCCATAGAGTTATTTTAATAAATTATACATCACTCCCTTTCTAGACTAATAATCCTTTAACAGATGTGACCCCATATGTTAAATTAGAAATTTCAGAGACGCTAAGTGATGTGTTTTCTATACGTAAAAGAAACACCTTCAGTGCCAAGGCAATCCACAGGCTTACCAACAGCTGAATTTCATCTCCATGTGCACCGCTCCATGAGAGGACAACCTTCCTCTCACACCTTCCCCACATTTCATCTGAGCTACAATTCCAGCAATCTTGTTCTTCTGGTTGAGCCTTAACTCACTTTGAGTAATACATTAGAAAGAGTGCCTTGAATCAGACATACAAGTAGCAAAAAGTAAAAGCTGACAGACTGAAGTAAGAAGGACAGGAAAACCAACAGAAATTAGCCCACTTCAATATGGGCCAAACCGTGTAGAGGTAAACAGCGCTAGGCCGAAAGGCATCACTGCACGGTAACTGACGTTTATTAAAATGGGCATCATAGTCTCCAATCACCAAGGGAAGTTAAATTAAGTGCAGCAATAATTTCAGAAGGTCGAGATGCATAAGTATTTTAGAAAGGTATCCACCAAATTTTTAAGTTTTTGTTTAACTGGTTCTTAAAGGTATTTATTTCAAATAATAATGTTTCTATGAAATATTGATTTCCCAGTAATGTTAAATAAAGCAATAATTTCCAAGCCTGGCTCTACATCAGTCTCATCAAGGGAACGTGAAACAAAATAGGCATTCCCAAGTGTCATCAAGTAAGAATCTTGGAGGAAGGGGTATTGCAAAGGGGAGGAAATAAGCATCTATACCAAAAAAAAAAAAAGTTATAGGTAACTCTATTCAGCAACATATACAGATATAGCTAAATTTTAGTACATATATATGAATGAATAACTTGGGTATTTGGAAGCTTAATTTCTAATGCTACCTTATTTTTTTGATTATCAGATGTCAACATATGTTTATGTAGTGTTTGTCAGCATTAATATTGGCTGGCTATGATTATTATACCTTTTGAGACATAAGTTACACCTGATTCATATTTTTTGACAGTATGTGAGAGGTCACCAAACCCAAGTGGAAACCTTTAAATATAATTCGATCATTGTAATAAAAGAAATCCCAAGAGTGCTTTGAAAATTCCTCCTGATGTGAAGAAAATGAAAACCTGATATTAGAGAATTTATGCATCTTGGTTTGTAGGAGTGGGGGTAAACTTAAGATGGCTACAAACTTTCAGCAAGGAATCCAGTTGTAAAGATCTGGGTCTCTAGGGAATGAGAAATAGTGGAGTTTATTGGGGAATGGCAGGAAAGTAGAGTGACAGATTTATAATTCAGAACTATAAAATTAAACACGTATTAAAATATTTATTTTAAAATACATATTTAAATATTTAAAAGTTAAAACTATTTCTAATATTTTAACAAACAGAAAACACATGTTTAACTGATTGACTTTTCATTCCAGACAAACATGAATATGGATCCGTGACAGAATCATAAACCTATGATTCAATATAATAAAAAATAAAGCCATTGTCTTTCTGATACAGATGTAGTGGAAACAGCAATGAAGAAGGGGATCTTCTCTTCAAATACTAACTTTGAATGCATATATTAAAAACAAAATCAAGTTTTTAAAAATCTCCTTATCATATGTGAAACAATGGTTTGCAAGTTACTTTACATTGACAACGAAGGGTAGTGATTCCTGAGAGAGAGGAATCAAATTTTTCAAAATCAGTGATAAAAAGAAAATTCTAAATGCAGACAGGGGAGAACAGACATTCTACATATAAGGAACAAAAAAATAAGGACAATAGCAAATTTCTTATTAGAAAAAACAGAAGGGAAAAGAGAATTGTACTTCTGTACTTTTGAAGTACAGTTGACCCTTTAACAACATGGGTTTGAACTGTGTGGGTCCACTTTTTTTTTTTTTTTTTTTATAGAATATAGTGCTGTAAATGTATTGTCTTTCTTATGATTTTTTTTTTTTACATTTTTTTAACGTTTTTGAGAGACAGAGAGAAACAGAGATTGAGCAGGGGACTGGCAGAGAGAGAGGGAAACACCAAATCCAAAGAAGGCTCCAGGCTCTGAGCTGTCAGCACAGAGCTCAATGCAGGGCTCGAACCCAGGGCCATGAGATCGTGTCCTGGGCTGACGCTGGACATTCAACTGACTGAGACACTCAGGAGCCCCCTTATGATTTTCTTAACAACACTTCTTTTTTTAAGCTTATTTTATTGTAAATAAAATTTACAGGAGGCTCAGCGCTCCCTAACCTCTGCATTGTTCGCGGGTCAACTTTACTAACAGAAAAAAAGTCAACTGAGAATTCTATACCCAACAAAAATATCCCTCAACACAAGGGTGAAATAAAGGCTTTGGAGAGATACAAAAACTGAAACAATTCATTACCAGCTGGCCTACACTACAACATATGTTAAATGACATCCTTCAAGCAGAGAAAAAATGATAGTAGATGGGAATGTAGATGTACATGCAAAAAGAAAGGACTGAAAATGGTAACTGCATGGGTTACACTATGTTTCCTTTTTTATTATTTAAATCTCTTTAAAAGATAATTGTTTTAAATAAAATAATGGGTTAAGCAAAAACAATAACAACGTAGCATAGGCTTTAGAGTAAAGGTGAAATGTATGACAACAATAGTACAAATTTAGAAGGGAGAGGTGAAGGCATATATTGTAAAGTTCCTTATAGTATATGTGAAGAGTACTGTATTGAAGGCAGACTGACAAGTTAAGGGTATTTGCTATGAGCCCTAAAACAATGACTAAAGAAATAAAGAGTTATAGGTAATAACCCAACAAAACAGATAAAGTGGATTCATAAAAAATTATTCAATTACTTCAAAAGAAGTTGGGAAAGGAGAAAAATGGCACACATAGATGTGACAGATAGAAAACATACAGCAAGAAATAGATTTAACATAATCAAACCAATACATTAAATTTAAATTAAATTAGACATAAATATCCCAATTAAAAGCCAAAGAACTCCAGATTGAATGAAAGAGTACAACACAACTATGTACTGACTATAAAAAATGCACTTCAAATATAAAAACACAAACAAGTGAAAAGCCAATGGAAGGAAAATGGCATGCCATTTTAATAATACCAAAAGAAAGGTGGATGCCTATATTAATGTCCAAGTAGATTTGAGTTCAAAGAATATTATGAGTGATAAAGAAGGTTATTCCATAATGATAAAAGAGTCAATTCATTAAAAGAATATAATAATCTTCAAAATCCATGACCCCCAAACAGAACTCTAAAAAGAGTAGAAAAATCTGTAAGTCCATCAGAGATTTTCATACTGTTCATTCAATAACTAACAGAACAAGTAGACAGAACGTCAGCAAGGATATAGATTTGAATAAGACCATGAAACAATCTGACCTAACTGATATTTCTAGAATACTCTCCTCCAGCAACAGTGAATACACATTTTTGCAAGTGTGCATAGAGCCTTTTCCAAGCTTCTACCTTACAGAAACTAGACAACAGAGAGCAAATTAAACCTAAAGTATAGAATGGGGCGCCTGGGTGGCTCAGTCAGTTAACCGTCTGACTTCAGCTCAGGTCACGATCTCACGGTTTGTGGGTTCGAGTCCCGCGTCAGGCTCTGTGCTGACAGCTCAGAGCCTGAAGCCTGCTTTGGATTCTGTGTCTCCCTCTCTCTCTGACCCTCCCATGCTCACGCTGTCTCTCGCTGTCTCTCTCTCTCTCTCAGAAATAAATAAAACATTTAAAAAATTTAAAAAAAATAAACCTAAAGTATAGAACAAATGAAACAATAAAGATCAGAATGGATATCAATAGCTTACAAACCAGAAAAATAAGAAAGTCAATAAAACTAAAGCTGATTTTGAGAGAAGATAAATAACCTGATTAAACCACAGCCAGACTGATTAAAAAAGAGAGAGAAAAAACCTAAATAACCAATATCAGGAATGAGTCAGGTGGTATCGCTACAGATTCTACAATAATTAAAAGATAATAAGAGAATATTATAAACAATGTTTTGCCAATTAATTCAACATATTAGACAAAATATACAAATTCTTGAAAGACACAAACTACTAAAAGTTACTCAAAGAGAAATAAATAACTTGAATATCCTGTATCAATCTAAGAAATTGAATTTGTAGTTAAAAATTTTCCCACAGAGAAAACTGTAGGCCCAGTCATTTTCACGGCGAAATTCCACCAAACATTTAAGGAAGAAAAAATATATAATACATAAATTCTTGAAAAGGAAGAATTGCTGCCCAACTCATTCTACGAGGTCAGCATTATTATGATATCCAAACGAGGCAAAGACAATACATGAAAAATTTAAAAAAAAGTACTGATTTTCCTCATGAGCACAGATGTAAAAGCTTCTAAACAAAATTTCACAAGTTAAACCCAACAACATATCTAAAGGATAATGCATCATAAGATTTATCTCAGGAATATACATAGTTGGTTTAATATATGAAAATCAATCAGGGGCACCTGGGTGGCTCAGTCAGTTAAGTGTCTGACTTCAGCTCAGGTCATGATCTCATGGTTTGTGGGTTTGAGCTCCGCGTCGGGCTCTGTGCTGATGGCTAGCTCAGAGCCTGGAGCCTGTTTCGGATTCTGTACCTCCCTCTCTCTCTGACCCTCCCTGCTCATGCTGTTTCTCTCTCTCTCTCTCTCTCTCTCTCTCTCAGAAATAAATAAAACATTAAAAAAAAAAAAAGAAAATCAATGTAACCTCCATTAATACAACAAAAACAAAAAAACCTGATCATTTCATTAGACACAGAAACAGCCTTTGACTGAATCCAAAACTCATTCCTGATAAAAACTCTTGACCATGCAGAAAGAGATGGAAATTTTATCAATCTTATATACAGCATCTATGAGCGATCTACAGCTGCCATCAACTTTTTGATAAAAGACTAATTTTTTTTCCTCCCAAGATCAGGAATAAGATAAAGATATCTACTAACCTAACTCTGTTCAACATTCTACTGGAGATTCTAGCCATTGAATCAAGCAAGAAAAAGCATCCCGTTTGGAAACAAAGCAATAAAACAGTCTTAAATAAAGAGATGATATAAATATCTTTGTAGAAAATCTTATATCAATTACAAGAAACCTACTGGAACATCTTAGTCAGTTTAGCCGGGCTCCAGGATATTAGATCCATATAGAAAAATCAATTTTGTTTCCATAAACTAGTAACAAACAACAGAAAATTGAAGTTGTAAAGTAGTACCACTTATCACACCCCAAAATATGATATACTTTTGGGATAAAACTGACAAAGACTGTACATCTGTACACGAAAACTACAAAACAATGCAGAAAGAAATTCTAGAAGACCTTGGATGGAGACACATACCATGTTAACAGATTAGCAAACTCAACATAGTAAAGACATCAATTTTCCCCAAATAAATATATAGATTCTATGTAAGAGCAAAATCTCAACATGAAAAGTCTATTTCATTTGGTAGAAGCTGACAAACTAATTCTAAAATTCATATGGAAATACAAAGGACCTCCACCGCAACCAAAACACAACTGAGAAAAAGAAGAACACAGTTTGAAGACTTTATTCCTCCAGTATTTTTTGACAGATCCTATGATTTCAAAACTTATAAAAGTTATAGTAATCGAGGCAGTGTGGCCTTCATGTAGAGAAAAACAGGTCCCAGGGACTGAACAGAGTCCTGAAACAAACCTGTACATATATGGACATTTTCAACAAAACAAGAAGGAAAATTGAGAGGAAATAAGTCATATTTCTAGCAAATTCTGCCAACATAATTAAATAACCATATTTTGAAAATGAACGGCCACTTATACCTTTACCATAAACACAAGTTAATTCAATGGAACACAAACCTAAATATAAAACCTAAAACCGTAATGCTTCTAGGAAAGAAGCACTGGTGATCTTGGGTTAGGCAAAGATCTCTGAAGCAGAAGTAACAAACAACAGAAAATTGAAGCACCATCCAGAGAAGGGGAATTTCATAAACTGGACTTGATGAAAATTTAAAATATCTTCAATAGCTACTATTAAGAAAATGAAAAGACAACCTTCCAAAGAGAGAGAAAAATAGGACGATGGGAATGTGGAAGAGGCAAGTTCCGGACTGAAGTCACGTAGAATTTCATTAGGTTGTGGATGAGGAATAGTGACGATCAAGACGAAGGGGCTGGGAGCCAGATGACGCAATTCCTTGCACGCCATTCTGAGGGGTTTAGACTCTGTTCCACAGGCGGTGGGACATTACTGATGGTTTTAATGAGTGACAGCAGATAACGTGTGTTTTAGGAAGTTTCTCTCGTCGTGCGTACGGGTATGTAGACAAAGAGCAGAAACAGGAGCGACTTCGGGAGCAAGAGGAGAAGCCGAGGGGCTGCCGATGCAGCGAGACGGAAACCCCTGACTAAATGAAATGGGTACATTTTAAGTGAAAAAAAAAAAGACCTGAACATAAAATTCTGAGAAATAATTGATACGGAATTATCAAAGAATAAAGTTACCATCTTATCAAAGTTACATTGATAAATCTATTTTCACATGAATAAAAATATGTTACATGTTAATTTTTTTTAAAGCTTTTCATTTTGTTTTCAACCCAACACACTACTGATCATACTGTCACGTAGAGAGAAGGTGGGGACATTCTAAAACGGCACACATTACTGTCAGCCCAGATGATACTATATGTGTTGTGATTCTTTTTATGAATAATGTGCAGTTTATTTTTATGCCACAGCACGCCACATGTTTTGGTTTTTAACAGATGGCAAACTCTTTTCATCAGGGTTTTAAACTTGCACACTGGGAACGAAAACTATTTATACAGTAAACACTTTAGCTGATCCTATCTTTGGACAAGTTTAATTAAAGAATGAGAAACCAATAGCACAATCACGCAGACTCACGGGAGGAAGCAAGAAGTTGCTTCCTTGCTGAATACATTATTTTACCCCAGCAATTTAAAGCATCCATGGAAATAAATGGCACTATGGAGTTTTATAATCAATCCCATAAGCATTTAGCGCTTTTTTTGGGTTAGCTGTTTTCAAACCTGGTGTTAATAAAGCTTTAACACCCAAGGTAGAAGGAAAGCCTAAGTTCTGCTTTAATGAGATGCCCTGACTAGCACTGCTCAAATAGCCCTCCAATACCCTCACACCTTATCCAGCGTGGATGTGTGTTTTCTACATCTAAACACTTTCCAAAACATCCCTGAAGAATCAGTATTCTCTTACCCTAAAGACATTACATATGTTGGGATGTTGTGAGGATTACGTTTCAAATTCATCAAGAGCCTCTTTGAAACAAAACATATGCAAATAAACAGTATGAAACAGACTCTGGATTTGGGGATGGCTTACACTTGAAATAATAAAAGGAGGGGAAGTAATGGTAACAGTTGCTCATAACCATAGAGCAGGACGCATCCAGCAAAGCGAAACGGTCATCCAAGGACAGGAGAATCCTGCAAAAACTGACGGAGGGCAGGCAGAATCAGCTCCATACCCTACACGGGGACAGCTTAGTCAGTCAAACGGCAGAAAGGAACTCGTAGGGCTGACAGCACACCTCCTCCTGGTGAAGGACTCTTGCACCATACTCCAATACTTTTTTTTTTTTTGTAATATGCTTTTTAAAATGGTTATTTATTTTTGAGAGAGACTGCGAGCAGGGGAGGGGCAGAGAGAGAGAGAGAGACAGAGGATCCCAAGCGGGCTCTGCACTTGTTAGCAGGGAGCCTGAGACGGGGCTCAAACTCACTAAAGGGGAATGGGGGAGACCATGACCTGGGCTGAAGTCAGATGCTAACCCAACTGAGCCACCCAGGTGCCCCAAGAATTTTCTAGTTTTGATCAAGTGACTGTAACCAGTAAGGGGAATTTCAGTGCCTATGAGGACGATGTTCATGGATAGAAAGAAAGAACTGATGGCCGCTTTTCAAGGCTGATGCAGGCTGAACACCACTCATGTTTCCAAGTTTCCTCTAATGCTGTTATGGGCCTCAGTCTCCCAACACCACGTTCAGCCACATAGTTTAATCTCAAAACAAAACAGATTAAACCAAAAATTCAGTCTGACATGAGACTGGCCAAGAGGGGGCAGGGGAAACCGTGTGAGAATTTCCATTACTTCAGTGCCCGTGTGCTAAGTATGTCTGACACTTAAACTAAAAGCCAATTTAAAAACATTCCTCATTTTTTTCTTTCTTACTAACGAATCTCTTCACTCATGTTCTATAATCACAGGGACAGACTCCAGTAAGCGCATGGTTGAGCTATTCTCATATTTCTCAGGGGGTAAAAGACAGTCTGCCTCTGGCCTCCTTCCTCGCCACACACAGAGTTATGCGGTTAATGGCACAGCAGATGCCCTGCTGGGTCCTATACGGCTCTGCCTGTGACTGTCTGCAAGTGCCATGGAAAAATGAACTGCGGAGAAATGCACACCAGGTTCACGCCAGCAGTTAAAAAGCAAGATGCAGTATGAATCAAAGTGACAAGGCACAGGGATAAAGAGCTCACCCAAGTTCATCGGTTTTATGTTGAAGCTATAATTTGTAATTAATGCGACTTCCACCCTACAACTAGCTGAATGACATTACTAATGACATCACTAATATGGTGGTATAAAGGCACAAAGAAGCCAGTGGTCCTTGGGGGAGAGGAGCCAAATTTCAGTGACGCATAAAAATCAAGGTTAGAACCTGAAACACACCTTTATCAAACCTTGCCTTTTATGTAAAGCATATCAATTAAAGGCATCATGCTGTATAAGTAGATTTCATCCATGGTTATGTCAAATTTAGTTTTGAGTGCTTCATATAACCTAAATAGAACGGGTATTATAATCATGGTAGCTGGAGCCCTGAAGGCTCCAGATGAATATATATACATACATATTCCTATAAGTAGGTTCTAGTAAATCTTCACATGGACCAAGAAAGGAATAGGGAAGGTAGCATTAATGGTATTGACAAATTAAAGGACAGAAAGTGTAAAAACCAATGGATGTTAGAAAAAACAAATTATGACAATTTCCCCCAAAGTAATAGTGTTAAGAGTTTCCAGACAAGACTCTAACAAATTTAAACTATTTTACAGAGAGCACCCCCATATCTTAGCAGTACTGCTCCTGAGGAAAGAGGAGTGGGCTATACGCAGAGACACCTATGAGCTGTTTTCCACATCAACACCTCAGGTCTTTCATTCAAAAATAATTATGTATCCAGGGGCACCTGGGTGGCTTAGTCGGTTAAGCGTCCGACTTTCACTTAGGTCATGATCTCGCGGTTTGTGGGTTCGAGCCCCGCGTCGGGCTCTGTGCTGACTGCCAGCTCAGAGCCTGGAGCCTGTTTCAGTCTGTGACTCCCTCTCTCTCTGACCCTCCCCTGCTCACGCTGTCTCTCTCTCTCTCTCTCCTAGAAATAAATAAAAACATCAAAAAATTAAAAAAAAATAATTATGTATCTGAATTCACAGGTCTACACAAAGAGAATTCTATGGATACAAGCCTGGTTTGCTACTAGAGGACCAGCTCAAATATCTTCCCTCCATGAAGACTCCATCGCCCTGCCCCTCGCCCCATGGCAGGGAGTTATTCTATTCTCCGGGCTCCCTCAGCATTTTGCCCATAACCTCTGCCTCCTTCTATTCTAGTTGTTTATTTGCTTGGTTTTCAGGGCACCCCACAGAACACGGCAAACAAAGGAAGTGGAAACGTTTGTTAAATTAATAAGGCACCCTCTTAGCTAGAAGATGTTGTCCCTTTACTCGCTTCACACGTGCATTTTTAAAAAATGTTTTTTTGCTGTTTATATTTGAGAGGGAGAGACAGAGAGAGAGGGACAGAGTGTGAGCGGGGGAGGAACAGAGATAGAAGGAGACACAGATTCCAAAGCAGCTCCAGGCCCTGAGCCGTCAGCGTGGAGCCGGACACAGGGCTTGAACTCATGGACCGTAAGATCATGACCTGAACTGAAGTCGGACGCTCAACCGACTGAGCCCCCAGGTGTCCCCCACGTGCATTCTGTACGAAGGGTCAGTGCTCCGGGGTGGGGGGGACTCAAGCTCTAGGATCTGGCCAAAAAGGTTACACCTCACCCAGGGCAAATGAAGCCCCTGTATATGAATCGGTGTTAGAAACACATATAATTCCTCCTCTTACCCTCCACCCACACATGCAGACTTCTCAAAAATTAGCACGAAGGCAAAAATTACCATGTTTTCTGATTCTACCATAGCCAAGTGAACGAATGTACTTGAAATGGGTTTAGAATTTGCAATATAGGCTGTTGCATATTTGCTGTAAGTGATTATTACCCGCAGTAGTAAATAATTTGGAAGACGTAAGCAACAGATGCTTTAACCACATCAGTGACGTTTTCTTATTACTTTAACGACAGGAGTTTTTAAAAAGTTCTCCTGGCAACCCAAGAATGAATGGGTCTACAGCAATGACCCATGACATGGTGAGCATCTTCTGTGTGCCAGGCACAGCCAGGCCCCCCTGGGAGAGGGCAAAAAGGGAACCAATCTGGTCAAATGAACTCGCTTTTTATTTTTAGGCTTCTATTTTTCTCAAAGCATCTTCATCCCATTTAGGAATGTATCTGCGATGCATGGTATGTCCTAGGCTCCCGGCTACTTTCGAACCCACCCCTGAGGAGGGTAAGTTAATTGGCTCTAACAGTTAAGCAGCATAAACCCCGAGAGGACGTTTTCTGTCCCCGGCTGCTGCAGGCGAGTGGGGACAGACAGCAGGAGACACCAGATCACGGATAACAACCAGGTTCCAAGATACGTGAGGTTTGCGCATGTGTGGACGGGAGGTAAGAATTCACCAACATTACTCTCTTGCCATCCTGGCTCCAGTTTGTGAGGTTTAGCAAAGGAAAGGACCTGTGTGAGGTGACAGGGTCTGCAGACGACACTGACCTGGGCCCCAAAGGGCCCACAGATTCAGACACCGAAGCCTCCCCAGCCCAGCTCAGCATCCTACCAATCAACACCATGATGAGGAAGTGGTCCGTTTTTCTGATTCACGTGCAGGTAGGTTTGCCCTCCGTCTGTGACTCGTATCCGCATCGTTAAGACGGCTGTTTAGAAAGCTGACAACGGTCCTTTCCATAGTACAGGTTCAGCCCATCGGCCGGTGCTGCTGTCGCCTGGACCGGCACCTGCGCGGGGCGCGGCTGGCGATGCGGCCCTGGCCGTGTGCCAGCGGCTCTGGAGGGAGCCAGTGCTTCCCTCTACGTGAAAGTACTCTTGTCAGCAAATGCCCTCCTGCTCCCAGGACTCGTTGCCTGTTCCTGAACCCCTGTGCTAACGGCTTCGACCTGCTTCCGAGATACATTCGCCCGTCGCCTGCTGCCTGGCCTCCAGGACGCCACGTGCTGCTTGCACCCGATTTTCTGTCCCACCCCTGTGTCTGTCTGTCAGACCTCAGGCTCCAGCCACCGGCCTTCCTGCTCTAAGCCGCCTGCTGATCACGCTCAGCAACAGCAAAGGACCTGAGGACCGAGGTAGGTGAGGAGTGGGAAGAAGGAGCATTCTAGCAAAGGAGAAGACCATGGCTGCCGTCCTAAGGGGCTAGAAGTAAGTAAGTAAGGAGTCTGGCTTCCTGGGCAGAATGTGATAAACTCACCTGAACTGAAGCAGAGAGGATCTGATTTATTCTCACTATTATTAACACTCTGTATTGTCAACGCACACTCGATTGTGAAGTGACAAGCGTATCAGCACACGGCAAGAAGTGCTGCTGTAAACGCCGGTGCGGTCTGCCCTCACATCGGAAGAAGAAAAACTGCTGTGGAACAGAGCTCTGTAATCAGGCGCAGGTAATTTTCCGTAATGCATTTCCCAAACTAGCGCGCTCTCCAATGTGAAGCCTTGTTTAAGTTAACGAATGTATCTGACCACTGACAGCACTTTTTATGACAGGACTGTCTTTTTCTGACAGTTCTGGAAAGCTGAGTTTTAAGCTAGCCTGGGCATATGTGGCTATTACGTTCATCTTTAATTTGCTTCGGGAGAGAAATAGACCATGTGTTAATACACCATAAAGAGGATTACTCTGATCTGAACAAAGGGTCGTATTTCCCATCAATCAAAAGAAAATTTAGACCCAGATGAGAATTTTCAAACACACCAATATCCGAGTTTTTTTCCTTGATAAACCTACTGTGCTCCCTGCTCATGTTGTCACAACCATGGCAGAAATCAGCTTTGTGAGCGGTTGAGTGCTCGACGGGAAGCATTAGAATGGGATTTTAATGATAACGAAGAACTTGCTATTATTGTCCTGCAGTGAGTCTGACTGAAGATTCACTCCAGTGCAAACAGGTACCCTGAATTATCCCCGGTACCAGAGTTTGGCTAAGATCATGAAGTAAAAAATAAAAACAAACCAAATGTGTATTTCAACACAACTAAAACCTCTTACAGCACTTGCTGAGACTGGTAATATATGCTGAGCTCATTTAAATCACTAAAATTGCTGTAATTAAACTTCTCTCTAAATCAGACTTGTAGAAGAGTCAGAAATCTCCTATAATTAACTTATCTGTGGAAGTAATCAGACAATAACTGCTGGTGTATTTTAGGAACCAGTAAAACTACAGTAGCTGTTGAATGTAATGATTATAATAAATCTTTAACAGCAGGTTCCCTCACAACCCCTTTTCACAGCTGCAAGGGTGGGAGGGAGACTTTTCCCAGAGCGTTTCCTGGAGTTGGTTTAAGTGTGCTATTGCTACATTGCTCTCCGATGACATGGGAAGACTGCTAAGGTGTCATGGTGCCGTCTGAATGGAACCACCAGCCAGCGCTATACCTAGGTGGGCTGTTGGCACTAATAAAGAGGAGCAAATAGTGTGTTAGGTTCTGCTGAAGACAATGAACCAAAGCACCTCCAAAAGGCAGCTATAAGACAGGAGACCTGGGCCACCTGGGTGGCTCAGCCAGTTAAGTGTCCAACTCTCGATCATGGCTCGGGTCATGATCTCATGGTTCATGACTTTGAGCTCCACCGAAGGCTCTGTGCTGCCGGCGCGGAGCCTGCTTGGGATTCTCTGTCCACCCCTTCCCCAACCCAACTTGCACTCTTTCTCTCCCTCTTGAAATAAATAAATAAGTAAATAAACTGAAAAGACAGAAGACCTACTTAAAGAGACCATGCAATAATTAAGTTCAAGGTAGCAATGACTTGGTCAAGCCCACATGAAGGACTCTCAGAGACCAAAGCCACTGGAGCCTGATGACAGCTGTCTTCACAGACAGGTGCGACCCTTCTTATCTCAATAAGACGAAGGAATTTGAGGGAAGAACAATGCTTCCAAGCCAAAGCCATCTGAATCAAGGCTGTCCAATGTTTGGTACATATATTATTACAATAGAAAAAGATATGAAAGCAAGGAGATATTATTGGAACATTCAAAGTACTATAACTCATGCACCCATTCACACCCTTACTTATTTCAATGATTATCTGTAAAGCACTGTACACGGAGCTAATAGATAAAGCACTAACTGGGAAAATATTTTTGCAATATAAAAGCCAACAAGGGTTTAATACCAATATTAATAAAATACTAAAAACCAAAGAGAAAAAAATACATAAATAGGCAGTTCACAGAATGGCTTATGCATTTCAGATGTTGGGCTTCTCTAGTATTCAGAGAATGTTAATTTCATATTTCATTAAATCAGTGAGTCAATTACATCAATGAAATGTCACTGAAACATTAAACATTAACAACTATTTGAAGGCACTGGAAAATGACAAAAGATAGGTAGAAACTTATAAACAGAAGAATGTATTCTTGACAGTTTCTACGTTGGATAAGAACGGTGAATTGGTGATTGTTTTGGGGTGTGGGGGTGCTTGCTCCCCAACCATCCCAAGTCAGGCAGTGGGACAGTATCCTTCCCCACTGAGGGGGGAAGAGGAGAGCATGCAGAGAGCAGAGTTAATGAAAATTTAAAAGGGAAATTTTAGATGCAAGAGAGCCACAGAACCGCTGAGATCCAAAATTCAAGAATAAACTCTGCACAGATCGCTGGCTGACTGATAACTTTCCATCTCCATGGGCAGCCCCTGGGAACCTGGTGAAATATCAGGCAGAAACCCAATAAGGCTGAACTAGCTGTATGTGGCTGCAAAGTAAATTACCCCCAAACCTAGCAGCTTACAGCAACCATACACATTTAGTATCTTACACAAGTTCTTTGCTACCTAGGCCTGTCCAAAGTGCTGCTTATGTATTCTCATGACAAGGCAGCTAGTTTCCTCCAGAGCTCTCAACTGATCCATAGGAGAGTGAGCTAGAATGTACAAAGACCTAGCCTGGGGATTCACCCTCGGTCAGTTCTGCATTGCCCTATTAGTCGCATAGGTCCGCCCTATTCAATGGAAAGAGGGCCACACAGAAGCACAGATAATAGGAGGCAAGAATCAGTGGGGGTCTTCCTAGATGTTAACTACTACAGAAATCTACCTTTGAACGACAAAGCTACTCTGGTGAAACATGCAAGTTTGTTGTGTTTTGCCTGACTGCATTTCTCAATACACACTCAGTTTGGGTAGCAGAAATGAGAAGTCCTAAGGCTTGAAGTAGCAGATAGCAGGACTTCAGGCTAGCAAAGCAACTGGAAATTTAGATGGTGAATATCAGAAAGAAGCCCCCAAATCTGAGTATGAGTTCTGTCTATATCTAAACTACACAGGCCCAGAGTACCCCAGCCCCACTCTCCAGAGAGCTGAACTTAAAAAGTAGCAGCTGGGGGCCAAATGACGACAACAACAACTGAACAGGGAAAGCAGTCACATCATTCTGCAGGGGAGACGGATTTTTCAGCTTGAGTCCAGGCAAGTGAACTCTCTACCAGATAGCAACAATCATCAGGGGTAAAAAAAAGTTCAAGAGTTGCTATAACATATTATATACACAATCCAGCTTTTGCCCCCAAATTACTAAACATGCAAAGAAACAGGACTCTCTTGCTCCACATTCAGGGGAAAACGGCAGTCAGTAGCAACTACCTCCAAGTGTGTCTACATACGGAGTTTAGTGGAAAAACATTTCAGATTGCTGACTATTAATAAGTATAAACATTTAAAGAAAAACATAATATTAATGAATGAACAGATACGGAATCTCAACAGTGAAATGGAAACTATAAAAAAAAGCAGTTGGAAACACAGAATTGAAAAGAAAAGTAGCTTGAATGAAAATTTTACTACATGGGCTCAACAGCAGATATGAAATAGCAAAGGAGAGATTAACTGACCTTGAAGACAGAACAATAGAAACTATGCAATCCAAGGGGAGAAAGTAACAAAACAAAGTTTCAGAAATCTAGACATGATCATACAGTCCAACAAGTAACCAGGGTACTACATGTAGTGGAGTGGAAAAGAAAAAAAGACTGAAAAAATATGCATGAATATGGATGAAAAACACTTAAATCGTAATAAGAATTTTTGGTAAGAATTAAATGAGAACCTATGTGAAAATAACATGAAATACAGTACATTTTGGATAGTTAAGGTTCATTCATACATTGATACTTCTGTTTATAAATGCTTCCTGCCCGTCACTTGGGCTATTTGCATCTCATAATATCACTATCAGATGAAGAGGTAAATTAAAGGGAAAAGGATTAAACCACATTTTTCATACCATAACTATTTATTCAACTCCTACGATATTAGGGTTCAGTGCTATCAAAGGGATGTGATGGCTTAATTTTATGTGTCAACCTGGTCAAACATGTCTGCATATTGCTGGGAAGATAGTTCTTACAGGGCATTAATATTTATTTTTTATTTATTTTTTATTTTTTTAATATGTTTTTATTTATTTCTAGGAGAGAGAGAGAGAGAGAGAGAGACAGCATGAGCAGGGGAGGGTCAGAGAGAGAGGGAGTCACAGACTGAAACAGGCTCCAGGCTCCAAGCTGGCAGTCAGCACAGAGCCCGACGCGGGGCTCGAACCCACGAACCGCGAGATCATGACCTAAGCGAAAGTCGGACGCTTAACCGACTAAGCCACCCAGGCACCCCACAGGGCATTAATATTTAAATCAGTAGTCTGGGAGTAAGGTGGATTATCTACCATAATGTAAGTGGGACTCATCCAATCAGTTGAGGGCCTAAAGAAAATGACTGACACTCACACACACCCCCACCCCTCACCCCCACCAAGAAGGAGGAAACTCTGCCTCCAGACTGCCTTTGGCATCAAGGTAGAATATCAACTCTTCCTTGGGTTTCCAGTTTGCCTGCCTACACTGCAGATTTTGGATTGGCTAGCCTCTACAATCATGTGAGTCCATTCCTTAAAATAAATCTCTGTGTCCCTGTGTTTCTCTCTCTTTAAACAAATGCATGTGGGTGCGTGCACACACACACACACACACACACACACACACACACAGCCTATTATATTGGTCCTATTTCTCTAGAGAACCTTAACTAATACAAGGTGGGGGAGGGTGTCATGGTCCCTACCTTTGAGATGCCTTCTGTCTAAAAATTAAGGGAAAAACTCAAAATATACGCTAAAAATCTACAAGCACAAGGTGCCTTAGGAGTAGAGAGGAAAAAGCACTTCTGGTCTGGAGCGAGAGACAGCGGTGCACTCAGGGGGGGATTCCTAGCAGAGGTAACCTTTGAGCCCATTTCTAAGGAGCAGGAGTTTGTCGGGTGAAGCCGAAGAGAAGAGGTAGGAGAAAGCATTTTGAATAGAGAAAAGCCTCAAACAGGACCCAGATCCTGAGCATCTTAGGTGCTGTACCAGTAAATTTAGTCTTCATCCTCAAGGCAATGCTGAACAATCTTGCTCAAATATGTTACGTTCGGTTGTAAGAATCCCAGGAAAAAACTTCATTGACATGTATTTTTTAATAACGAGAAAACTTCCTAATGAGGGCTGATTACTGCTGCTCATGTCGGTTCCGTGTTTTCCTTATGATCACAGAAAACCCAGAAGTATTTCTATAAGGTACCAGTTGCACCAAGCATACCTACTAGCTATGTTATAACCTTTTCAGCCTTTTCTTTAAGTTGTAAAATGTGATTTCTGTTAGTGTAAAAGTGACTTGTTTTCTAGTGCCATCTGGTGTTTAGTTAGGGCACTGATTATTACTTTTTAAAAGAACGCAAGCAGGAACAAAGACAGCTTTAAATGTCTAAAAGACAGTCACAATCTATTGTTTAAGCACATCCTCAATTGTAATGAGATATTAAATATTAGTCTAAAAGAAAAATCTCAGGAAAAGTCCTTGATTCAAATGCAATTTTCACACACACACACACACACACACACACACACACACAGCAAGAACACATTTCCTTTTTGCAGGAATGGGTATTTTGTTAGCTTTTTTCAAATTCCTTTAAAGACTCACAAATCCTCGGGGCGCCTGGAGGGCTCAGTCGGTTGAGCGTCCAACTTCAGCTCAGGTCATGATCTTGCGGTTCATGGGTTTGAGCTCGTGTCGGGCTCTGTGCTGACAGCTCAGAGCCTGGTGCCTGTCTTTGGATTCTGTGTCTCCCTCTCTCTGACCCTCCCCTGCACATGCTGCCTCTCTCTCTCTCTCTCTCTCTCCCCCCCTCAAAAATAAATAAAACATTTTAAAAAAATAAAGACTCACAAATCCTCAACTAATAACTAATACTTGATATATGTTAAGTCAGCCACCTGTTGCATATTTTTTTGTTCAATGAATTGTTAAAGCACATCTTTCTCAAGGAGCTTCATTTTTCATTCGTCTGTTTCACATCCTATCCATTAGTAAATTCTAGTGACATTATCTTCAAATTATGGAGAATCTAAACACCAGTCACCTCCACTACCCCATCTCCTAATCCCAACCATTACTACTCTAGTAGGAGTCACCTAAGTGGCCTCCCTGCTTCCGATCTTGCATCCCCAGAGCTAGAATGTGCCTCTTGCAACAGAGAGAGGCACATGATACCCGCCTTCTGTTCAAAATCTCCCAGTGCTTCCCATCTCGCTCGAGATAATATATAAAATCCTTATGGCTGGTGGCCTTCATAGCCCTGTGGGATTTGGACCCTACGAGTCCTCTGATCTCACTCCCTCCTCCCCTGCCTCCCCCTCACCCATTCCCCAGGTGCCACCCCTGCCTCCTCAGTGATGCTCAAGCCTGCTCGGCACACCCCCTCGGGGACTCTGGATGTGCTATTCCATCCCGGACTTCCTTCTCCCAGATGCGTCCTCAGCTCATTCCCTCACATCTTCAAACGTCACTGGCCCAGAGGCCTCTCCACAGAGCAATGCCCCTGCCCACTGTCATTCTCTGTAGTTTTTCCCATTTTCTATTCCTTTTCATACTTATCGGCATTATATTCTAATTTAAAAAATTAAAGATCTAACGTTTCCCCTCAATGCACATACACTAAATGATAAGTACCATGAGAACTGGGCCTTTGTTTTTACTGTGTTAGCCCCAGTGCCTAAAACGGGGCCCGGCACATAGTAGGTACATGACATGTACTGAATAAATGGATGAATACATGTTAGTGCTTGAGTCTGACATCTAGTAAGCCATTTTAGCCCTGCATTACTTCGTAGTTCGTGCATTTTGTGGCTGTGGAATACAGAATACATGGGAAAAGATGACATCCAGTGGGGAGAAACTGATACAGCAACTTTATCTAAAACAGACACAAGCAGTCGGATTCAATTTAAGAATCTGGCACCTCCAAATGGGGCCCATTTTGGGACAAGCCCTATTTCAAACCCATGACTCCATCAAAATAAGCTAAATATGACTCCCTAAAAGGAAGGGACACAGCATTATTAATTCTTTTTTTTTTTTAGTTTTATTTTTATTTTGAGAGAGAAAGAGAGAGCACATGTTGGGGAGGGACAGAGAGAGAGAGGGAGAGAGGGAGAGAAAATCCCAAGCAGGCTCCACACCGTCCATGCAGAGCCCGAGGTGGGGCTCAAACTCTCAAACCACAAGATCAGGACCTGAGCTGAAGTCAAGACACTCAACTGACTGAGAAATCGCTCTAGAATTATTCATTCCAAGTAAAAGCAAAATCTTCCACTCTTACCAGCAGTTCCTCATCAATGCACTTGAGGAGAGAGAACACAAGTAGAAAATCAGGCAACCTAACAATTCATCTTGAGATAAATTCATAATAGCCATTAAAAAACCCCTCCAGTTCTATTATTTTGAAACTAAAATCTGACTATTAAAACATGTTCCATTTTTTTACATGTTCACGTTCCACAAATGGATTATTTCCCCTTCTCTCTTCTCTATAGTTAACAGCACCATATGAATCTGAGTTAAAAAAAACAAAAAAAAGATGGAATTCCCAATGTGGACAATGAATTTTAATGGATTTTCAATAATCTGGGGTAATACTGATCATTATGTTTTTTAACTCTAAGACTATTCCAGCATTTCACACTCAATAAAATACTGTAAGCTGTATAATTCCTCTCAATATTTGACGTTCCTTTCTTCTGTAGAAACAGAACCCTGAAGTTTAGCTTCACCAACATTCTATCAGTTAAATGTAGTTCTCACAAGAAGTTTATTCCTTCCCCCCACTTCCTTCCTGCTATCCGGATGCGGTGATAAGGGCTGGTGCCTGAATGGCCCTTCTGGAACATGAGGTCATGGACTAAGGATGGCAGAATGGCAAGAGACGAGACAGGTCCCTCAGGAGCCACTCAGCAGGCCCTCGGTTATTTATGTGGATAAGAAATAAACTGTTACATTGTTCAAGCCCCCGCAACTTGAGGTTTTAAAAAACTCTATGTCACTATATTTAATTGTAATGGGAATGTGGTGATTTGTAGGGAAGGTCTGAATCTAACTTAAATGCTGAAGACATAGGAGGAGGGTAAAAACGGGGCTTTTAAGAAAACCAGGATTTTCCTTAAAAGTGTTTCTTTCCTTAATCAATACAGGGCAGGAAAGCCAGAACAAAGGGCAAAGGGGATCTGTTTTATCTCCTTCTCTGTCACACTAGGGGTTGGAATCTGGGGTCACAGAGTGAGACCCCGGCTAACTTGGTCGTAAAGAGCAGCCTCTGTCCTCCACAGCTAAATTTATTCAATCTAAAAAACAAAACCCCACCCTTTATTCTTCATTATATGTGTATTACTTTGGGGGCTGAACATACTTTTGCTTTTGTAACCGATTATGACAGTACACATGGGTCTCTGAAAAGCACTGCTTTCACAAAATTGAAAAACTGGCGCAGCTTTATGAGCCACCCCAAATCCACCCATTTAATTGCTAACCAAAAGCAACCGAAGTCCGGATATTTGGATGGCAGTGGTGGTAGCAGACTGCATTTATTCTTTACAAATATTAGTTTCATTTCATCCTCCTGTGAGGCGTAAGAATCACAATCCTCATTTCTGGAAGAAGAAACTATAAGTGTACTGAATGCGTTAACACTCGCCAGTTCTGCGCTCCAAACAGCATGGGTATGCTGACACACCCACCGGGCTCAGACGTACGAGGTCATGGGGGAACATGTCATCGTTTCAGCCACCTTAGGGATGACAATGTGACAACAGCAGTCTCCTTACCCCAAGGTCCCTGATTCAAGTCTGGGTCCCCACAAATTTCCATTCTAGGAGTTCTATCTGTGTGTTGCTTCTTACTTAAGAGCTTGGGTTTTAAAGAGCCTATAATGTCTGCTCATATTAATCCTTAGTAATTAAAACATAGCAGAAATTCATTCAACAAATACTGACTACCATGTGCTGCGCACAAGAAATGCAGTGGTGAGCAAGAGAGACAAAAACGTCTCTTCATGGAAATTTAATTCTAGGCGGAGGTTCGGACAATAAAGACCAAAGAATTAAACTATCAAATATAATCAGATGGTGGTAAGTGGTATGGAGAAAACAAAGCAAGGAAGCAGGGTAGGGAAAGTGAAGGGGGTGTAGCCTGAAATGAGGTTAGGGAGGTTCACTGAGAAGGCGAGAGCCGAGTAAACGCCGTGGCAAGCCACGTGGGTTCTTGGGGAGAAAAGTCAGCTTGGAGGGAATCGTCAGTGCAAAGGCCCTGAGTCCATACGTGCTTGGCAGGAAAGCCCGGGTAGCTAGAGTAGAATGAACAAAGGAGAGAGTGTTGTCGGATGTGGTGTTGGGGAGGAAACCAGTGGAAGCAGAAGGGAGAATGGATTTTAGGAGGGCCTGTAGACCACTGCCGAGGACTTCATTTTATTTTTTAATTTATTTTTAACTTTATTATTTATTTTTGAGAGACAGAGACAGAACATGAGAAGGGGAGAGACAGAGAGACCGGGAGACACAGAATCCGAAGCAGGCTCCAGGCTCCGAGCTGCCAGCACAGAGCCCGACGCGGGGCTCGAACTCACGAACTGTGAGATCATGACCTGAGCCAGAGTCGGACGCTTAACCGACGGAGCCCCCCAGGCGCCCCCACTTCGTTTTAGTTTGAAGAAGGTATGAAAATGCTGGAGACTCTGGGCAACATGACACAGCTTCGGTTTTCAAAGGGTCACACTGGCTACTGTACTGAGAAAGATTACTGAGACAGCGGAAACAGGAAGAACAGTCAGGAGGCAAGGGGAGGCATGTGGGCAAGAAACGGTGGGGGCTGGGAGCGAGGAACCGGTGGGTGGCGGTGGCGGGTGGCAGTGGAAGCCCGACTCACAGGGTCTGCTGGCAGAAATACAGGGAAGCATGACAGGGACGCCTCGTAGGAGGAGTGGGTTTGGAGGGAAGGTCAGGAGTTCGGTTTACATCTGGTGAGTTTGAAGTGCTTATTAGATGTCCAGCTGAGGCTCTCAGGCAGGAAGCGGGTATTAGCAGGACACCCCAGTCTTGAGAAAACAGCCCTTCTAGGGAAGACGCCCAGGCTGCCTGGGGACCAGAGTTGAGATGAGGTAAGACCACAGAGGGACAGCGTGCAGATAGAGAAATACTCGGAAGACTGAGTCCGGGGGCGCCTGGGTGCTGGATGGCCAGGGAGATGAGCAACCACCCGAAGCGGCTGAGACAAAGCAAACAGCAGAGAGTAGGATGTGATATCAGCAAACCAAGTGAAAGAAGGGTTCTGGAATCGAGGATCGATCCAAACACTGATGCTATCCTCCTCCCTCTTGCTTTATTTTGTTTTTCTCCTCAGTACAGCCACCCCCCCCCCCACCTTGTCTGCGGGGATCCATTCCAAGATTCCTAGTGGATGCCAGAAAGCAGACAGTACCGACCCCTATATGTACCAAGTTTTTTCTGATGCGGATACACCCATGATAAAGTTTCATTTACAAACTAGGCACAGTAGGAGGTTAACAATATTAATAACAAAATAGGACAAGTAGAGCAATATAGTAGAAGAAAAGTGACATGAATGTGGTCTCTGTCTCTGTCTCAAAACACCTTGCCGTCCTGTACTCAGCCTACTTATGACAACGCGGACATGATGCGATGAAGTGAGGTGAAGGATGAAGGCAATGGTGTAGAATCAGACTACTGGTGACCTTCTGACGATACGTCAGAAAGAGGATCCTCAGTTTCCTGCCCACATTTGACCACAGTTAAGTGAAATCGCAGAAAACAAAACCGTGGCTAAGAGGGCTACTTACTTATCATGATCAGAGTATGTCACGACCCACTGAAGATTAGGAAGCTGAGGCAGCATGGAGAACCTGCGAAGGACTGAGCTAAATCCCAATCATCTATGTATAAGAGCCAACCAACAGTTTCTAATACTGAGGAGAAACCTGCAGAATTAGCAAATTATTTAGACATGTGCAGGTAAGTACTGGAAGAAATAGCTAAAAGAAAGTGAGGAATGGGACTCACAGACAGGGAGCAATGTGGTAGTAGAAGACTACTCTTTTCATGAAAAGCAGTATTTTAAAAACTCTATCTGTATTAATTTGATAAAAATTAAATACAAGTAGTCTGGAAAAAAAAATACATGACTAAATGTCCAATTCCCAGCCGAAGGGCTACCAAATTACAGCTGGAGGCTAGCAATTCCAGATGCTCATCAAGTTTTATTTATACACTAAGACTGTGTATATCTTGTACAGTATAACCTGTTATGTGTAAATATAGTATCTACTATATCTTCTCAAGTGTAGACACTGCTTTCATCACTAAAAGTTAAAGGCATTTATGAAATTATACTGCTCGATCATTAAAGAGTTTATCATTCAAATGATACTAAAAGCAAACAGAACGATCCTATGATCCAATAATTGCACTATTGGCTCTTTACCCCCTAAAAACAAACAAACAAACAAACAAACAAACAACTAATTCAGAGGGATCCATGTACCCCTATATTTATCACAGTATTATTTACAAAAACCAAACAATGGAAGCAGCCCAAGTGTCCATCGATCAGTGAATGGATAAAGAAGATGGGGTATACACATCTTCATTACAATGGAATATCATTCAACCATGAAAAACGAATGAAATCTTGCCATTTGCAACAACATGGATGGGGTTCGAGAGCGTGATGCCAAGTGAAATAAGTCAGTCAGAGAAAGACAAACACCATAAACTTCACTCACATGAGGAACTTAAAACAAATGAGCAAGCGGGAGAAAAAAAGAGAGAAAAACCAAGAAATAGACTCTTCACTACAAGACCAAAATGGAGGTGACCAGAGGGGCTGGGGTGAGGGGCTGGGGGTTAAAGAGCACATGTATCATGATGAAAATAAAGAAACAAACAAATAAATTTATTTAAAAAAAGATTTATGAGGGCTAAAATCTGTAGCTGTATTTACCATTTAGAGATTCTTATTGACTGGGCTTGAATTAAATACTTGAAAATGTCAAGGACTGGAAAGAATGAAGACGAGTGGAATATGAAAACTAAAGCATAAGCACCATTCTATGATCATCGATGCCATTTTTTAACTTAGTTCCTCACTGTAAGAAGAGCTGACTTAAAATTCTACTGGGTTTTTAAACTTTTGGAATCCCACTGGAATCACCTCGGGGAAGGCAGAGATGATTCATTCTACATGGATGTAACCTTGTTTGCCTACCTTTCCAACAATTCAGAGTTCCTCAAAAAAAAGAGAACATGTTCTGGTAATCTCTGGATCTCTATTCCTGGCACTGATGCTACCATAAACAATCGTATTTAGTGTTTCCTAAGTGCTTTCCCTGTCTTTGAGCCCTTTACACATATTTTCATCCAATTACTATTGTAGAAGCAGGAGCTCTCTCCTTCCTGAACTTGGTACTATCTTATTCCCGTATCACAGAAGAGGAAACTGAGGCATACCAGGCAAGGGATTTTCAGACACACATATACTGAATGGCAAAACCAGGATTAAAAGCCAGGCAAGTTCTCTTTAGAGCCTTGGCTCTTAATGTTTATGGAAATATTAATAAATGTTTGATAAAATCATTGAAATAAGAAACCCAGAGACAACTTCTTTTAGTTGGTAATATAAAAGAAAATCATCATGCTATTCGTGAATGCTATGATGATTTTTTCCTATGTATATTTGAAGGGCTGTTTATCTGATAATCTCACCTTTTTCTTTTTGTTCTGGATCATCTGCTTTTCTATTTGTTTCTGAAAAGTAAAGACAAAACAAAATGAGTATTGTGAAAGTCACCATTCAATATCTCAAAATATAGGACCATATTTAAGTGGATTCAAATAAATATAATTTAAGAAAAATACTTCTGGGCATAGAATTTAATTTTCCAAACCCCTAAATTCTTTCCACAAAAGAATCTGTGGAATTCCACAAATTTGTTACAAAACATTAAGATTAGACTCATTTGAATTACTTATAAAAGTCACCGAGCGGTGGGGTGTTGAGTGTCTCAGTCAGTTAAGCTTCCGACTTTGGCTCAGGGCAGGAGTCTCACAGTTCATGAGTTCGAGCGCTACGTCAGGCCATGCTGACAGTGTGAAGCAGGCTTCAGATCCTGTCTTCCCCCTCTTTGCCCCTCCCCTGCTCATTTTCTCTTTCTTAAAAAAAAAAGTCACTGAACAATATAACCAGGGATGAGGCACCTGGCTAACTAGGTATTCCACACCTGTGGCTCATCCCCACCAACTGTAAGTGCTTCCATGGGAGCAAAGGCAAACTGGAGAGGAGCCCTCATTTAGGAGACAATGACGGCACTGTCTCCTAAAATCATGAGTACTTTATAATAGCCTTGTGTGCTTTAAAGAAATACAGCATGTCCCCCTCACTGGGGTGACACCAGTCTCCCTTCCCTAAGGACTTCACATATACACAGGTGGCCCACTGAGGGCGTCTGCACTGAGCCCAGGTGCCGAGAAGCCAATGGCTTACCTGTGTCAGCCTCTCACTAGGTAAACCACGGTCACAGGGTCTGCCCTACAAATGGGGCTGAGGGCAACCCACCCAGAACCTGACCAGTCAAACATCGCCCCTACACGGAAAACTATGGTGCCTGACCTGACCCTGAACGTATAACCTCATTTCTGCATTATCTCATATCCAGCCTATTGTTTAATATAGCTTGGGCTCCGGCAGACCAGTTGTTTATAGTTCCAGTAGGTACTTAGCTGGCTTTGGGTATTTCTTGGAACACGTTTTAGCATGTATGTTGGAGTTGGGATAGGGCAGCATTTGGTAGACGGATAAAAAATCAGACTCAGTTCTTCCCCCATCATAGCCCAGGCTCTGGGGTGAGATCAGGGATACAACCACAGAACACACTAGACTTTTTGCTTCCCAGTTTCCTCCCTATGTTATCAAACTTGTCATTTTTTAGAAGTGAAAAGTAAATCTAAGGCAGGCTTCCCAGACAAGGAAGGAATTTCCATAGGTCAAGTGTCTTTGCGATGCTAGTTGAGAAGAAGAGAGCAACATTTGAAAGCCACAGTGAGCCAGGCTCGGTCTAAGCACGTGGTGTCTGTCTCCTGTCTCCTCACACCCTATGGGGAGGTCTTATCTTCCTCCATGCAAAGGAGGAAGCTGAGGCTGAGAAAGTAGAACGCCTGACATTATCAAAGTCAGCAGTTTACATCCCTCCAAAGCATATAATCTTTGAAGAGAAACAAGGGATAGTGACATGCAGGTCTCGCTTTCTGCAAAGAGTGGGTTTTATAAAGTTGACTGCCACACACTTGTGGCCAGTGCTGCAGGACGGACACAGGAAATTTAAAAACAAAAACACGTTCTAGATCCCTGTTGAATGTTCTAGAATTTCTGATCTTATTAACGATAACCTCTTTATCAAAAAGTTAGGCAGTGTATCATTTAACAGAATGCACTTTCGTAGGCATCAAGGATACAGGATTGAGGGAAATCATCAACAATTTCAGTCCTCAAGAAGTCCTTCCAAAGGTAGGTTGTGACCCTCCACATCCTCAGCAACCTGGTGCACGGCTAGCGTCATTTGAAAACTCAAGCACAAAATGCAAGCTTCTAACCGGACTAGAGAAAATAGGCGGGTACTGGTCACGAAGAAGAGTTCAGGGCTCTCCATACATCTGCCCCAAGGAGGTTAATAAGGTAGGAGGAGTGGTTTGAAGTGATCACACTTCAAACAGGCGTGAGAGGGCCCTGGCCAGGCGTGCTCTCAGGAACAAGGGACACTATCTTTCTTGCTCCCCCAACACAGCACCTACGATGGGGCAATGAGCTTGACCTATAAAAAGGCCCAGCCCAAACTCCCCCAGCTCTGGGCCAAAGCTCTCTCTCGTGCCCCTCACATCAACACGCGAATATCTGTGACTCGTATTTGGATGCGGGGAAATGCACAGAGAGCAGGCACGTTCGCCTCTCTGATTCTCAGCGCTGAGATGGGGCTTAGGGGAAGGGGTTTTCTAAGAGACCCAGCTCACCTCACAATACTCTGCGCAGGTAACAGTGTTACTCTGCTTTACTTTATTCTCTGTACACGCGCTTCTCTGAGACACCTTCTGCGGACCTCATTGTGCACAGAGGAAACTCAACTTCTTGGATGCTTCCTGTGTGCCAGGCACTGTTCTAAGCACTGAATGCAGATGATCCCATCAACTCCATCGACCCAGCCCAATTCTGAAAAGCACCAAAGTACAAGTTCACTTGTAACTCATACTTAGTGTTTAAGCACTCACATCGAAGAAAATGTTCCGCAATCTCTAACGGTACTTACTCTTTTTTTTCCCTTTCAGGGTAAGAAAAATCTTACTAAAAAGAATGGGATCTTGATTGTTCAAAAATTATCATGAACCACTGAACAAAATCACTGTGGTGGATTCTAAACTCCTGAACTCTATGATGTCCCAGATACCGTGCTGATCTGCTTACTGGCCAGTTCTCGTTGGACCCGAGGCACGTCCCAAAGCTACTCTGTCTCCAGGTCTGGTCCTCCCAAGCTTATTACACTGGCATCGGGGACTCCCCAGGACCCAGGCCTAGGGCTCTGCTTCCCCGCCGACTGCCCCCCCCCCCCCCGCCCAGTCTTCCGGTCTAGCTTTCCCGTCTTCTTCTGGGCCCCTGCCAGGACTTCCTGAGTCAGGCCCGACCGCCATCACCCGACTATTACTGGCTCGTCTCCAACCTGCTCTCCCGCCTGCACCCTGGCCTCCTCCCAACTCCTTCCACCTGCCACCTGTTGCCCATGGCTCACTTCAGAACATTCTTGTCCACAAGCAGGCATAATCCCCATCTGCTGGGAAACCTCCACCCCGAACACACACGAAGCACAGAGCAGAGAAAATGAGGTCAATAAAAGTGGGTCTACTTATTCTGGGTTCAAAGTCTTTATGGTTAACGTTTCTTCGGGGCATGCTGGAGGAGAAAACAACACTTTCTGGAATTTTCTAGGTCTCCTTTTCTGCCCAGAGAATGAAGATTGAAAGAGAACTTGCTGTACTGTTTTCTGCCCTTCCACTTGCTCAGACTCTTTCTGTTTCTCAACTAGGATGAAGTTAATGTCCTGATGGTACAATGGTCATGGTGGGGGGTGGGTCAGGAGGGTACAGGGGGGTGGGGCGTGCCGAAACTACTAGGTGCCGAACGAACAAAACCCTACAGAGGATGGATGCAGGGGCTATTTCAATCTTTCCCCCCAAAAGTGTATCATAAGAGTAAATGGTAAACAAAATACACATTACCTATTAGAAATAGGTTAAGAAAGAGTCGAAGGTACACTCTCATGATTTCAGACATCAAAGATACTGTAATATTCTAGAATACTAGTAAGAGTAAGATGAACTGATTTTGCTATATGACAAAATAACAATAATGACAATATAGAGAAGAATTCTGCATTTTATTGCACTCAAATAACATTAAACAGAAGACATTTACATTATGTTTAGAAAATCCATTGATTAGCATGTGTTTGTAAAGGCAAGGCTCATTAAGTCAGATATTTGGAATTAAAAAGTATTTGAAGTTGACCACAGCATAATGAATCCTCAATTTCCAGAGCTGCAGAGATGATTATAGACAAAACTGCAGCAAAATTTTACTCATTTACCAGTTCTATGTCACTCCTAAGTTTCCCTAAAAAAATATGGCTTTATAAAAAGTAGTGTTCTACACTTCACAATATGAATTAAGAGCTTTATTAGGATTTGACTAGCAACTCTGTATTACCCATATCACAGCTTTAGAAAATTATTGCTTTTCTTAGTAACTTAATCTTCCGGATTTCACTATACACTGGTCAGCATGCATAACTCACTACATTGCAATTATGATCTATAACGATATAAATATAAAATCTCTTTGATTATAGCCCTAAAAGCAGGAAAAAAATCATCTTATCTTAAGACAATGTTAACATAATCAAGAGCTTTCCCTGACATGGAAATGAAATTACTTCTTATGGCTTTTTCTTTTTTTTAATAGCTCATGGTCCTTTTAAAATGATGTCACTGACTTTTTTCTAACAAAGGAGTATTTTCATCACAGCAACTATTTCTGAGCCAAAATAAAGCACATTAAAAATAGAAGAAACTCTTCACGGTAGAGGGAAAAAAAAAGGCTCATATATTGCAAACAGCAGCGGGGATGTGGCTCTGGGAGTGCTTTTCACATGTCCTAAATCGACCCATCTAAGGGCATTATTCTTGAGCAAGATCAGTGTCCCGTCTTCAGCGTTGTGAGGGCATTACTTAATCAGCCGAAGGCAGAGCAACCTTTAAGATGTGCACCAGTAATTGATATAGATTTTCCAAAATTTAAACAAATACTGACTGGACTACAGCTATTATAAGATTGATCTAAAGTGCCAAACAGCATTTTTACATGATATAACAGGCCATTCATTTTGCCTATGTCCTAGCAAGGGATTTTAGTTCTCCCCGCTCTATTTGAAAAATAAATTAATCATGATAATCTAAGACTTTTGCTGAAATATTAAACGTTCCTAATCCATGAGCTGACAGCTGTCTTGAGTTTTACCCTGAATACTCAAAGCTAATGCAGAAATGTCCTATGAGGAGATCAGTGCAGAGAGACGCAGCCCAAATCTTCACAGCGAATGGTGATGTCTAGTAGTGTTTCTCAGAGTGCAGGGCACTCTTCATGGCTTGCGAATCACGTGTATGCGGTTTACACAGGTCAGTCCAACAGAGTTAGTGGTAATTACTAGTAATACATATATATTAAAACCATGCCAGAGTGATTGCTGCTACATCGTCAGAACAATTAACTGCTGTCTGAAAAACACACAAATGTAGGTAAGACTGAAAGCTTTGTCGAGAAGAAAAAGAAAGGAAATCCAAAGGATCCACTAATGCTATCAAAAATGGACGTGCAGGACTGTAACATCACATGTAATTCGTTTCTAAAAAAAAAAACTGCTACGATGCCAGTGGACTATGATCGACTGAAAACGTCTTTAGTGTTCATTCCCAAAGACCTTGGTCTGCTCAGTAATTATGTCACAAGATCTATCACAGCCATCTTTTGGAGCGTAGGGATAGGCTGGTCCTCCTGTGGGTAGTGGGGGCAGTCTTTCTGAAGCTTTAAGTATCTGTAAAAATAAGGGGAAATCTAAATTAAAGGACCAACTAGATACAGACTGTGAAACTGCTTCATTTCATTCCACTTAAAACAAACAAAAAAATAACCCGCCAACAAAAGTAAATGCCTTTTTGCGTGTTGTTACTGTTTCGTAAGGGCAACTTGTTAAACAGAGTGATTAACTACCCAGAGAAGTCCCTGGGGATTACTCGTGCAAAGCTGCTGATGAAAATGTAAGCTCTTAGAGCCATCTGAGAATTACAACTAAATTTAAGAATTTCAATGTTTTGAGAAGCGCAAGCCTGAAATCTCTTTCTCCTCTCAATGTTTTCACTGTATTAATAAGAAATGTTACAGAAAAAAAAAAATCTAGCATGGTACTTGAAAAAGGAATATAGAGAAGATTTTCAAGAAGCAACTGGAGATTATAAGTTGCAGTTAAAATACATTTCTTTAATAACTGTGTATCGGTTTTTAATGTTACAAACAATATAAATGATGGATTAACAAAAAGTATATAGTATTTTAAAGGAAGTAAAAGTCATTCTTGTCCAATTTTTTATAAATATTGTCTCACTCCGAACTTTAGTGCCTGGTTGATTTTACTATCACAGCTTTAGGTCTGTTACAATTCGAATAGAAAAGATGACAGTGTATATTCAGGCCCAGCCATATTCTGATGGTATTTCCAAATCTGGATTATGATCCTTCCTTCCTCCCTTCCTCCCTTTATATGTGTGTGTGCGTGTATATGTGTGTGTATCCAGAAGTTTTTATATAAGCAGAATTGTTCAGTGCTGATGTGGACTAGAAATTATACGTATACTTTAATACATCCAACAGAAGTGGGTATTTACATACAAAACACATGCACAAGATTATTCATAGAGGGTTTCTTCATCAACAGCCAGAACCTGGAAACACTCACAATAGTCATCAACGTAGGACGGATTTTTTTAATCCATAATGTAGTGTATTTATAGTAGATAGCAAGGGATAAAACCAAATTATACGTCACAAAGTGGATAAAACTCAGACATGATGTTGAGCCACAAAAAATAGTCACCAAAAGAGTATATATGTATTTGTGTTTACTAATGGTTTTCATTTAATTAAATTCAAGACCAAGCAAACCAGTCAATGGTGACGCAGAAGAGAATAGTTACTGTTGGTGGGGATGTTACTGAGAGGGCAGAGGAGGAGCTTTCTGGGGTGCTAGCGGCGTTTAGAGTAGTGGGAACAGGAGTATCCCATGTATAAGCGCATCAAACTGAATGCTCAGTGAGGGAGTGTGTCTCTCCGTGTTAATTATACCTCAATAGAAAATGTTTCTAAAAAGGAGTCTGGCTTTAGGGTCTCTCAGAATTTCTCAATTAGCTTGACTGTGAGAGGAAAAAGCATTTCTGTAGCCTGTGCAACCAAAAAACCTGAGCTTGTGGGAGCCTGTTCAAACTATAGCGATGAGTACTCATAAAAAGGCAAATAAACTGGGGCGCCTGGCTCGTTCAGTTGTCGGAGCACGCAGCCCTTGATCTCAGGGTGGTGAGTTCAAGCCCCACGTTGGGTGCAGAGATTACTCAAACAAACAAATATTTTTTTTAAAGGCAAAGAAACTAAAAAAAAAAAAAAAAGGCCCAGTTACAGCAACCTTTGGGACGTCCTAAATGTACGTTCCTAAGTATTTAAGGACGACTCTACTCAGGAGCGGTCCGGTGAGCTGCCAGCGCAGGAGGCCCGCAGCAGGCCAGTCACCTCTGCTGCTCTGCGTTTTGTGCCGCCTCCCGCAGGTCCACGAAGGCGGCCATTCACTCCCTCGGGTCAGGGTCAGGGACAGGGCAGTCACCCTCGCCTCTTCCCCTCAAACAGCCCTCTTTGCCCACCTATTCCCTGTCCGGCCCTCCTGAGGTGAGGACAGGACGCGAGGAGCAGGCGGAGAGGGAAGGAGGGCCCGGCCGCAGGGCGGTCCACGAGGGCAGGGCCCGGGGCGGCGCGGCGGGGCGTCCCCACCGGACACGCGGGACCCGGGCGCCTCCCGGGGAGCCAGCGACACCAGGGCGGCCCGCCTGCGGGACTGGGAGCCGGCGGGGCGGGCACCGCGCTGTTCTGGTCTCTTCCCCACCCAGGGCGGGGCCTGGACCTGCGTAAGTGCTCAACATGCATCTCCTGCATAAATGATGAACTCTCTAACGGTAAAATTCCTATTACGTACTCATTTTTTTAAAAATTGTTAATGCGTACTTATTTGGGGGAGAGTGTATAAATGGGGGAGGGACGGAGGATCTGAAACAGGCTCTGTGCCGACAGTGGAGAGCCCCGCGCGGGGCTCGAACCCACAAACCGTGAGATCGTGACCTGAGCCAAAGTCGGATGCTTAACAGACTGAGCCCCCGGCGCCCCTCACGTTAGGCATCTGTGAACAGAAGCCACGACCTCCAGTGCTGCTGGACTAAGCGGGTTATGTTGTCTCGCTGGCCATGTCAGGAAACGCTGGGTGACCAGAGGAGGCAAGAGTGGGTCTGCACCGATGCAGTGCACTGGATCCATCCTCACTGCCGGGCCGTCTACACCGGGAGGTGCTACAAACGTCGGCCCCATTTTCGGAGGCGCAGGAGCAGCAGAGAGACGGATGCTCACTTAACTCCGTTTTGAACAACATGGTCATTATCATAAAACATGGTAGGTAGGACAGAAAAAAATGTTAAGGCAGCCAGTCAGTTAAACAGTCTTAAAGTAGCGTCGGGCAAGAAATTTTACTCTGACGAATTTCGTAAGTGATTCCTTCACAAAAGCATCAAGCTGTGCTATGCATATTTATTCTGTCATATTGCTAGAATCATACGCTATAGGATTTCAAGTAAAAATCTGCGTTTGAAGAGAAAGGTAAAAACGTACTGAAGGAGTAAGGATTACAAAAACAAATTAAAAAAAACCCTGGTATTCAACATGACTGACTTCTAGAATCAGAAGGATCAATCCTTAGGACTTTTTTACATCCTTGTCGATAGCAAAGCACTTACAAGTTTACAAATATAAACAAGAGGTGACACAATTCAAGCTACTGGTGGATAACCTACTTTTCTACAATAAATCCTAATCTTCAGCGCTCCCGGGTTCTAAGTGAAGTACTAAAATATATGAAGAGAAGGAGGCTGAAGAACAGAGTATCTCTACTTCTACCCCATCAGGGAAGCTCTCAGGCCTTCCCTTCCGTAAAATCCTCTAGAGCACAGCGGCCAAGAGTGTGAACTTGGGAGCCGGCACACAAGGAGCGGCCTCGGCTCTACCACCTTTCAGCTCTCGGACCTGGGCCTGCCTTGCTGCCTCTCGGTTTTCTCATGTGTAAAATGGACATAACAGAATGTCTATCTCATAGGCTACGGAAGGTATTAAATGAGTTCATTTAAGCTCCTGTAATTAGAGCTTAGAAGTAATCAGAACAGCATGTACGCAATGCTTAATAAACGTTAGCATTCGTCTGTGCCCTAGTGTGTGGCTTGATACAGTGGTGAATCTAGACAGTTCCCGCCCTGTGGGGTTATGTCACACCAATAAACACATGAGCGTCGGGGCGCCTGGGTGGTTCAGTCGGTTGAGCATTCGACTTCAGCTCAGGTCATGATCCCATGGTTCAAGGGTTCGAGCCCTGAGTCGGGTTCTGTGCCGACAGTTCAGAGCCTGGAGCTGCTTCAGATTCTGTGGCTCCCTTTCTCTCTCTGCCCCTCCCCTGCTTGTGCTCTGTCTCTCTGTCTCTCAAAAGTAAACAAGTAAATGTTAAAAATAAATAAATAATAAATACGTGATTGTGGATTTTTAATAAGCAACATTAAGAACCTAGTCTGAGAATGACCAGGGAAGGCAAAGGAATCATCAGTTAGATTCTAAGAGCCAGGAAAAAGTGAACAAATTGCTAATGTGTTGCAGAGCTCCTCAAAGTCTCCACTGAATAACAGATTTTAAAGAGTGGAAGGTAAGGAGAATTGAAAAGTAAGGAGACAGGCCCTATGATCTGTGTTTCTGAAGTTTCTGTAATCACACAGATAATTAAACCCTTACGAAAGCTGCCAGCATGTTCTATAAGAAGATCACGAATATCGAGTTTTATTATTTCTTCTGTAAGATTGAATATAAGAAGTTGTAATATAAAGACTATGAAAATAATGGGAAATAAGCAAACCAGCTGCAATCATTAAAAATCACTATTGCTAACTCTTGGCTTCACAGTCTCTTTGGACAAGGTCGAACCGTAACTGCGCAGTGGGTTGATCAAATTTTTATGACACCAAATTACGGGTTACAACTTCTTGAGCACGTCTTTCCAAGCTTTACTTCTCTTGATCCACCTCGAGGATCAGGCTAATTAATTACTAAACAAAAAGAGCCAAGGTCACCGTTTATTGGGAGCTTATTATAGGTCAGTAACTGTGAGCATTAATCAAATCTTCATTTTTATGTGCTTCGGTTGTTAAATGTTAAATATCTCATCCAAAAAAGCACCTGATTCCTGCAACCCAACCACGTGGTATTTTATATCTATTTTCCAAGGAAATTCTTGCGCTTGGCTTATAAAACACGGAAATAAAAGCACAGACATTTCTGGCCCGAAAATGGCATTAACCTTTTTATACCTTCTCTAAAGTCAGATCGATATTAAAAAATATGAAGCGTAACTAGAAAAAAGTCAATGTTGTAAAAACTCATTATTTCTAGAATTACTTATAAAACAATTTTCCTTGAAGGCACGGACAGTAATCGCAGTGCCAACTGGGTAAACCTACTCTGTCTTCTCAAAACAGAAACAAGGCCTTCCGTGAGGCAGCACTCAACAGTTAGGAGGAAATTACAAAAGTGGAGAAACATCAGCTCTCCCTTCTCTGTGCACCTTTCCTAAAATACGCACACGTGCCCAGAAGTCATCATGTAAGAGGCCGATTTCTCCGTGCATATCTATTCTCATTTCATGTAATACCAACAACTCAATTCTCTTCAGCATTTGTACATATTATCATAAATGCACACGGTATGACAACTGCCAAAACCTAAAATGCCCCAATCGTTAAATAAGCAAGGATGAGCTGGGGGATAACTAAAAATACTCCTGGATTAGAAAAGTTCTTTTTTTCTTCCTTGAAGTTTATTATTCCATAGATTCTGGCAGTTACAATTACTTTTACCAAAATCAGTAATAGTAATGCACACCATTGCTATAAAATTCACATTGAGCCTAATGTAAAAAAAATGAGCAAAAATTCAACCAATAAATGACACAAAAAGAAAGAAAATGGAAATTAAACACAGAAATCAGAAGAAATACACTTGGCAAAGAGGTACTGGAAATTTCTCTCTTAACCAGACATGTTTTCCCCACTCTGAGAACAGGAGACTTGTACATTAATTTCTGACTGGAGGTAGAGTTAATGCATCTTTAATATGCATTTGAAAGCACAGGCCTTGGTTGAAATGGTGTTCATATTCTCTAAATTCCCTGCTGATGCAAGAAACATGTGGCTGAGGGGAGGGAAGAGTACAGAAATTAGTTAACCCAGCTGGAAGGAAAGACTTTGGGAAGTGACAAGGCCTGGGCAGGCAGCCGGGACTTTCCCGAGGACACCAAGATGCTCTCGAGGAAATGGGGAACAAGGGGAAAGTCGCAAGTTTATGCGCTACTAAACTTTCATCTTAAAGGCAATTCTGATTCCATATCTTCCATCAATTACCCTGTCAATAAAAAAAAAAAAAAAATGGAGGAAAAAGAACCCACCCCACCTAACTACTACTACAACTACCATCTACAATGGCGGGCCATTAATACTCCTCATATTCTAGCTCAATAGACATGTACTAGACTGACTCTAACGTGTATCTTCCTTACTTTGGCTCAACTGATCAAAACACAATTTTCTTTTTAAATTTAGGGATAGTAAAATCTTTCAGGATTTTTACTCTTCACAGACTGATTTTGTACAGCACTGTGAATACCAACAGCACATTTTAAATAAAACAGAAAAGGAAAAGGCAATACAGGTAACAGAATGTCCTACCTGGTGGTACTTCCTGTTGTTCTGCAGGGGACATGTGTGATTCTACAATAAATAATGAAATTACAATCCGTTACATATTGCTGACCAATGTTAAGTTACAGTGAATATTTTGACATTTTTGGTTCACAAGAAACATTAGGTTTTCACACTATTACAACAAAGAAGCATTAGCTATAATTTTGCAAAATGTTGTATACTTTGCAAGTGTTTTGCAAGGCAGGCTCTACATTATCTGCCTGACTGACTAACCTCAAAACTCACTGCCAGGGCAAAGGAGACATGAACTAAAACCTAGGTTTTGGTCATAATTTTGCATCAGGCTTCATAAGAAAGCTGAGAAAAGGGGCTCAAAGCCTCTTGTTAAAAAGTTTTTAATATATAACCTCTAATTGAAATGTGAACAAACAACATAAAGAAGATGAAATATAAACCTAAAAGTGAATCACTATCCTTAATAAAGATTTTGAAAAGTAATATTCAAGTTAACATAATCAACACTAGCCAAAAATGTGGATATGACTTTTTTAACATCTTGCCTCTTCCCTGGCTACTTCAACCCACTTGTAACTAAACTGTAGGCTTTATCATCTAATGGTATAATATACTGATGTGCTTCATTCTATAAAATTATATCATGTATTAAGATCTTCATGTGTAACAACCCACTGAACATTATCTTAATCTAGAGATAAGATTATATCAGCTTTCCTTTTGCTTCTAATGACTTGTAACAGACTTGGGTCAAAAGGAAGAATTTTAAATAGCTTTTTCTAAAACTCATATATTTATGCAGCTATCTTAATCATTTTTCTTCTTACATTATTTAGCTTCTAATTTTAAGAATAATACATGACCAAATGGCAAATTTGGAAATGTTTTACATAAAAGGAAAAAAGGGGGAAAAAAAACCCTCTTACTTTCCCCCCTAATCACTGATATTCTTATATATTTCTTTGTTTTAGTGGCAGTACTGTGTTTCCTAGCTTTCTGTGTTGTGACTGGCTTGTTAAGGTTTGCCTACTGATTTCGTTCTTAGTAACTCAGAGATATATTAACACTTTATCAACTGTATTAATATTCTTTTTCTTTCTGAATTTCTTTTACTTGTCATTTTAGGTTTGAAAAAGCTGTGTGCATCATAAAGTATTAATAGCTTCCATTGTTATTTCCATCACTGATGTTATACTATGAAAGCCTTATTATTATTGCAAGATAAAGTAAATTTTCAACTAATTTTATTCTGGAAAAAAAATGGTACATTTAACAAACTTACCTGAAGTTTATTTGGGTAATGACATTAACAAGAAGATTTTTAAAAAGGAAACAGCTAAGTAATTATATAAGTACAACCTGATTTTCTTTACTCCAGGCCTTTTTAAACCCACTCCAGTATCGCTTTCAACTCCCATCAATTTATTCAAATAGCCTTAGCTAAACTCACCAATAACTCTATGTTCCCACATGCAATTGACGCCTGTCAGTATGAAAATTCCAACGGCAATAGCATGAAACATATTCCCTTTCCTTCTGCTCTTTCACATTCTTTTCTACTGACTTTCCTCAAGCCTCACTGGTTGTTCAAACCTCACAATGTCGGGATTCCCTGGGGTTCAGTCCTAGGATTGCTTGTCTACTCTCTCCACACTCACTTACAAAATTTTATCCATTTCTGTGGAGTTAGTACCATCTTCATGATGATGGCTCCCTGACACTTACAGCAATCCCAGGTCTTGCCCATCTTGTTCAGACTCGCATAGCCAACCCCCTACTTGACACGTCCATCTGGGAATCTCACATCCCTCCTAACCTTATAATGTCTGATATGAAGCCTTGATTTTCTCCCCTAAACCAATTTCTCCTATATCCCAGTTTTCTTCTCAGTAAATGGCCCCATCATTCATCACTTATTTGAACCAAATAACTTTATTCTTCTTTCCTTCACAATCATCAAAAAGTTCCATCCACTGTAATTCAAACATGTATCTCAAATTCTAAGCTCCCCCCCATTCCCATGGCCATATTACTCCAGGCCACCTTGGTCACCTCCCGGACTGGTGCCCAGTCATGTCCTGACGCGCGGCTGCTGCTTCTGTTCTTGCTCCGTCCACTCAATTCTCTAACCAGGAGTGGAAGTAATTCTTTACAACACAAGTCACATTATGCCATATCTCATTTAAGTGTTTCCCCAGATTCCCACTGTACTTGGATTATAATCCAAATTCTTCACTACGTACTCCAAGTTCACAACTGATCTGTCACGTCTTTAATGCTTAAGCCAACTCAAGTTTAGTTTTCTGTAACAGGAAGTACCTTACTGACACAGATGGGGGATAAAAGAGGGTTATGGCACAGGATGGATATGCCAAAGGTGTACTTCTGAACAGATCACCCTAACGGCATCATGACAGATGGATTTGAAGGGGGCAAGTGTGGAAGTGAGAAGATGGGCTAGAAGGCTACCACTGTTGTCCAGGAAGGTGATGAGGCCTGAGCTAGATCACTAACGCTACAGAGAAAAGAATGGATTTGAGAAATGTATTAGAAGCCCATTCAACAGGACTTGGGATTAGCTACAGAAATGGAGGAAGTGTCAGTGATGACAGTCACATTTCTGGCTTGGGGATGCAAGTATATATTGATGCATCCAGCCAAGTCAGGGAAGAGGGGAAAAGAGAAAGTTTGTGGGTGTGTGAAGATGATGAGTTCATTCTTTTTAAAGAAAAATTTTTTTAATGTTTATTCATTTTTGAGAGAGAAACAGAGCTTGAGTGGAAGAGGGGTAGGGAGAGAAGGAGACACAGAATCTGAAGCAGCTCCAGGCTCTGAGCTGTCAGCACACAGCCCAAAGCAGGGCTTGAACCCACGAACTGTGAGATCATGACCTGAGCCAAAGTCAGACGCTTAACCCACTGAGCCACCCAGGCGCCCCAAGATGATGAGTTCATTCTCACTGTCCATTCAGGCACCGCAGGAGCACAGCAACTACAGGGAGGCCGACGGTGCACAGTCCAGAGCCCCACTGCCCCCCAGAAGGAATTCCCTTAGCAGTCTCCGCCATGGCCTGGCCTGGTTCATCAAAATGCCTGAAAAGTCTCTGGAAAAACTGTACTTCTACTACAGGAAAGGTGGGGCCAAGAGGCATATTGTGTGATGCTTGGCCTCCTATACAAAACAATATACGTGGGGTGGGTTGGCTAAAGTTCTTCCTAGGGATGTGGGGTTTCCATTTTCTGATTCTAACTGGAGAGAAAACAGACTCGCTACGTCCTTCATACAGCACAGATAGCAGGCGGTGGGAGAAAATCTGAAGGCAATTCAGCCTGCGGCACAGAGACGAATCCGCGTGTACACGGTGCTCCCAAAAGGGCTGAGCGCATGAAGAGGGCCACCCTGGGGTCTCCACGTGGCCTCCACCTCTCCTATCTTCCCCCGCTTCAGTCCACTAGACTAGTAAAGATTCTGCCTCACCAAGCTCAAGTGCAGGAACACTTCATCTGAAAGATGACAATTAGTGGCTCATAAGAGAATTCTAAGAGTAATTTTTAAAAATTCCCATTACATGTTCCCGGTGGCAGCTTCTTGTTGTGAAGCCCGTGGACCCCAGCATCCACTACAGGCCCCAAGCCTGGGTCCAATACCAGCTTAGATACTTTTGGCCTGACGTGGGGCCAGCCACTGACCTCCCTTCAATGTCAGCCCTTCATTTATTTAAAAAAGAAAAAAAAAAAGCAGAATGATATTTATCCTACCTCCTCCTCAGTGTCCACTGTGAGGAACTGAAATAACGTATGTGAAATAACGTAAGTGTGCAAACTGTTAGAATCTCTGTAACTCTACCCTGTGTTAAGGTACCACCACGTAACATATGCAACAATTCTAATTTTTCAGAGACAATCCTTCACTTTTAAAGATAGTGTGTCTGGGGGAGGGGGTGCCTGGGTGGCTCAGTCAGTTAAGCATCCGACTTCAGCTCAGGTCATGCTCTTGCACTTCGTGGGTTCGAGCCTGGTGTCAGGCTCTGGGCTGACAGCTGGGAGCCTGAAACCTGCTTCAGATGGTGTGTCTCCCTCTCTCTCTGCCCTCCTCTGCTCATGCTGTCTCTCAAAAAAAAAAAAAAAAAAAAAGTGTTAAAAATTAAAAAAAAAAAAAATAGTCTGTCCGGCTGTATAGCAACTAAAGGACCCAACTTTCAACCCACCCCTGCCCAAGGCTAACCCCTTCTGATCAAATCACCTTCCCTTTTCAGAGTCACCCTCCTCACTGCGACCAGTTACTTTCTATTTTGCTATCCTGTTTTTATCTCTGTTGTTGCACTTTTCATAACCTTTACTTACTTTGTCATGTTTGACCATGAGAATGCTAACCCCAAGGAAAACAGAATTTCTGTCCATTTTTAGGTGGGTCCCCCTCCCCCTAACTCCAACCACCACACACACAGCGAAGTGCTCAAGCATGCTTGTTGAACACATGAACATAAATTTAGTACAAAAAGCAAAGCAATCTACAAAACTAACTTACCTTCTAAAATGACATTTGAATCTTCTACAACATTATCTAAAAAGGAAAAAGAAAAAAAAACACACAAATTTTACATTCACTCACACTACATCCCTAAATTAGCTTATCTCTACTCAGATACCTAAATTTGGCTCATTTTAGACTGGGGCTTCATATATAGAGAGTCACAAGTATTTATATTAGCATATCCACTTTGATTCCTAAATTACATTCAAAGAATTTACTAAATAGGCTGATATCATTCATGGTGACATAAAACCTGCCATAAGTAGGGAACAAATATACTGGCAAATCCAATTACTCCCTTGGAGACTTGAAAATGTATTTCTCACTAACACGTCTTTGTTCTAGAAGCTACCTGAGTTTTAATAAATATAAGGGGGGAGGACACTTGTAGGAAACACTTGTTTAGAGAAAAAGCTTACCTGAACTTTCTATCCCTTCATTTTCTGATGGCTCATATACTAGAAAATACACAGAAAAAGAGAATCTTTTAGGACTACATAACTCTCACTATACTACAACATTCATTTTATGGCTTCAAGAGCAGAGACAATGTCTAAGTCATCCTTGAACCCCTAGGGCTTAGTCACTGGGATGCAGCAGGCCACACAGGAGGGTGGGGAAGGGTTTGGTGCAGAGTGAAACAAGCCCAGATCCAAAGTCTGGGTCGGCCACCTGTTAGCCAGAGAAGATGGTCAATTACGTAGCTTTCTTCATGTAAAATGGGGGAAATTAAGGTTCTTCCCAATCTCCTGCGGTATTACCAAGATCCACACTTGGTTTGCTCCCTGACGAATTTCTCTTTTCTTTTTTTTTTTTCCATGTCTGTGGTGAAGGATTCTTCTGAGCTTTCGCCGGGCACATTCTCTACTTTGTTTAGGGAACAACTCTCCAGACACCTGCTGGCACTCCGGACACCTCGGGTGCTTCCTGTGCTATTCCAGTCACCGGCCCCTTGCCTCGTCAATGGCTCTAATCTTCACCTCAAACTTCAGGGAAGCCTTCCCTGGTCCACTAACTAGAACAGTAGGTCTCCTCAATATATGCTCTTGTTACACACCATACTTGTTCTCACCAGCACTGAGCGCTACTGCAACAAGACACTAAACTGAAGTCATTTGTGTAATGTCTACGCCCTGCTAGGACACAGGGTCCATGGGAGTATGGAGCACGGGTGTGCTCCTCCCCAGAACGGTCCAGTGTCCTGTGTTTTGGACACAAGGCAGTTAATACATATGCAGTATATGAATCAGTCAGTCAGACGGCCAGCTGCTTCCGTCATTTCCTAGGTACACCCAATGTAGGCTTGGTGCTTTCTAGAAGTTTTTATATGGAAAGCTGGTTCCCTCCCCAGCTTTCATAAGCCACGGGGTCTAGATGTGGGGAGGTTAATACAGAATATATTCTGTGCTCCCCATGAAAAATGCTTTTGCTTTCACCCTACTTACAGCTTCAGTTACACATTTACTTGGTATCCCTAGTCTGGTTCCTGAATTCTACAAAGGCATCTTTTTAGAACAGTGTGAATAATCTTCTATTCTACTCAATCCATTGTTTGAAAAGTTTAGTTTCTATAGCAAGGTAATCCAAAGTATCTCACCAAATCTTGATGACCCCTTAGGTCATATTTATTACTCTTTCTTACCATTTTAAATTATACTCATTCTGATATTCTGCCTAGGAAAATACATTTATTTTTACAGCACTCTCATTAGCATGGTATCTAATTTTACATGTCTTTCAAGTTCGATTTTAAGGTTCTCTGGATCTAGTTTTCAAATTGGCTTCCAAACATGTTCTTTCTAGCATATTTAGAAAAACACTATAATAAGTGGCAGAAATCAGAAAAGTATGTCCAGTCACATCTCTACATGGCACTTTTAATTTCCAAATTCCTATTTTCTCTTTTAAATTCAAAACTAAAAAGAAAATCTAAATGCAATCATAGCAGCCAAGTTATTTAACTTCTTATAAAAATATTAGTTCTTAAAGACACAACCAGGCATCATCCATATCCCATTAGACACAGCCGCTGTGAATGGTCCTCTTAGTAGGACCTCAAATCGTGAATACAGATGCTGAGTAAATCAGCATATCAGGTTTATATGCAGTCATTCCTAATTTTCTTCAACTGAGAATCACCAATTATCATGAGACCATACGTTTCTTGAGCCAAGGGACTCGATGTTGATCCTATTTAAATATGAAGCCCCCAAACCGTCCTGCACATAGGAAGTCCTCCATATTTGACTCGCACACTAAACATTTCTTCATCCTTCTTGGTTACACTCAACTGACTTCTTTCCTTTGACAGAGCCGTCCCTGAAGGTGGTGGGATAAAGATGATCCACCGCTGCTTTATCATGTCTTAGTCATCATGAACTCAGGCCAATCATTTACATTCTCTGAACCTTATTTCTTTCATCTGGGAAGCAGCAAAAATAGAATCTACATCATGGAGTTTAATAAAAAGCATGGGAAGTGCAGGGGCGACAGAAGCAGCTCTAAGTGCCTAAATCTGACTCTAGTGCCACTCATACCACAAATGTGCCTGGACGCTGTTCTTCATGCCACTTCTAAGCCTGCAGTGAAATTCTTGTGTACCTTCCTCCAGGCTAGCAGATCTGTCACCCTAAGAGTGGGATTACTTTGTAGAGGCAGCAAGAGTATTTAAACTCTGACTAGTCTTCCGTGCACACGACAGATTTTAGTCAAAGACAGCTATGACTATAAGTAATGAGGTAAGTATCTGTGCACCATTTTTAACTGCTTCCTATGGCAACTCTGCAAAGAGTTTAAGAAATTATTTAGTCAATGGCAGAATTACTGGAGGGGGTAAACGGTCTCCCCAAGTAAATTCTTTGAAAACTACCATTCCTTTGGATATTTTAAGTTGTGGCATTTGTAGCTTATAACATTATTCTCCATACTCTACAGTCAAACTCTGAGTAGCTTTTAAAACAAGAAGATGGCTTAAGGTTAAGAAGTGTTTTTCAAACCTGGTTCATCATAGTCTTGGTATGTAATGTCATCTGCAAAAAAAGAGAATAAAACCAAAGTATTAAATGAGTTATTCTGTGTCACTGCTTAGCTAAGCACAACTTAATCTCAAACACAGAATTCTATTCCTTGCAATATTAATGCCTGCAGTCAGCGATGAGTGCCTCTGCCCCAAAACGAGACAAAATGACAAGCAAATTATTTTCATAAAAATCCCTCAAACTGGCAGAAAGCAAGATATACAAAAAGGAGCATTAATGATTAATATCTTCTTTTGTGGTGCCAGGGTAGGCGAGGCAAAATATGAAGGTCTGATATACTTTTAATAATCTAATCTTGTTACAAAGCAAAAAGACTTGTATTAGGTGTTAAAATTACTTCTTTGACTCCTTTGAAAGACAAATCACCGTGTTTTTATAGCATTGCAACTGTAAAGCCTTAAAGTGACATTTATCATCTAATGCAATTGTTCGCGCGATACCTGCATCACGGAATGTTCCCTCATCGCCGCCTGCTACTGGGTCCATGGAATCTAAAAAGAACAAACACACACCTCTGCCAAACATGACGAAACCAAACACCTTACCGGACACCATTCTAATGTATTTACAGATTAATTCTAATCTTTACAACTGTGTAAGATAGGTGTCGTCATTATCATTTGACAAAGTTTAAGCCGAATAAAGTTCCAAAATTTTCTAGGTCACAAAGACAGGAAGGAACAGAACCAGTCAGGCTTGACCACACCATCCCACCTCGTTAATGTCCGAATATCCTGGGTCCTGACTACGAAGAGAAAAATCCCAATGGTGGTTTGAAAATCCCATCTCCTTTTTTCCCCACTCGTCGATGTAATATTAAATTATGTTCAGAAATTTCTGTAAATGTCTGGGCACCAAAAATGATTATGAATATTATAAAGAGCACTCTGACTTGAATCAGAGTGAATCATTAAACCTGGGGTCACAGGAGATCACAAACCTGGGGGTTCCTGCTCGTACATCATCTCCTCCATATCCTGGTCATAGACCTGTGAAGCTGTAAATTAAGAAATGATGAGGAAACTTCAAATATGTCTCAAGAAGGATTACACTTGATATTCAAAATAGGAAAAGCCCAATATCTAGTGATAACAGAAATGTAAATGTAAAATCACATTATAAGGATGCTCCCATTTATATTCACTCATGAAACATGAAGGTACTAGGTTTGGTAAATGCCTAACACAAAGATGAATAAGACAGTCCCCGTCATCCACGGGTCTATAATCGAACCACAGAATGGTGAAGCTATACTCTCATTTAGATTTGCAAATCGACTATATTCAGCAAAAGACTAATAAGGCAGAGACAGACAGACAGACAGAGAGCACAGAGACAGCGGTACAGGTGAGCTGCCCTCCCCTCCACTCATCAAGCACCTGCCTCAGCGTGTGCCTGAACAAGGACACACACATTTCCTAGCCCTGTACACTTGGACTTAACACCTGAGTACTCCCAGACTGCAATGTATTTACATATTCATATTGTTGAATATGTTCATATTGTTGATGCAACATAGGTCCTAAGTGACAGCCAACAACAGACCGGGTCTTCCAGCACAGAAAGGGGTCTACTCCAATCATGGAAGAAAAAACTGGCCAACACAGGTTTACCAAAAGATAACACGTCCATCTCTAGTGTGGCCATATCTCCTGCGCATGTGTGACCAGTGACATTGCACAACTTTGACCTTCCACTGACTTTGTAACTTAAGACTATAGAAAGTGTGCTTCTTTATCTTCTGACTTAGTCATCCCACTACTGGGAATTTATCCTTAGGAAATAGACTTCAAAAGCACAAAAACTAGATTCACAAAGAAATATATATATGAAATTATCATATAACAATTAGCTATACATATTGCATATACTTTATGTTATAAAATATAATCATAAATAATTATAGATAATATATTTTTTCTCTCTCATGATGTTTTATAGGAAAAGACTCATTCTAATTAAGAAAAATAGAATAGTTTTAAGTTTAAATCTTACCTGTCTCTTCTACAGGGTAACTATCTTCAGTTTCTGGAAAGAATAACATCAAATCAGTAGTACTACTTTGATAAAACCGTATATATATATACCATTGATGTATATTCTGAATCCATGCTTATCATTAATTTCATTTTGAAAGTAAATATTAAGATAAAACATGAAAGTATCTATCAACAGTCTGCTAAACACTTTAACTTTCATGAGAACTACACTTGGAAATGTCTACGCCTTGTCTTCGGTCCACTAGATGCCATCCGATCCTGGACTGGCAGGGGAATGGACAGAAAAGCACAGTGACAAGGCTGGATTCCGGAAAGGGTGAATTCCTAGTCCACGTCACATTCCACTGTGGGGTCCTACTTTCTAGAGCAAAAGCACCGTCTATAGATGGGAACTCCAGGAAGAACGGAGGAGACTCTCTAAGACGGGGCACTGAATGGCAACTGTGGTCCTAACTGAACCCTCAGACCCCCAACAGCCAAGTGCTGCCGACACTGGGTCCTCACTGCTCCTGAGACCCTTGTTAATGTGACAGCTACACTAGGTAAAGATGTTTTCAATTTCTGAAAATTTTTAATAAACTTATAAGTTCACACTGAATCTATGTTCGAATTAAAGATTAGGTCAGAGGAGCGCCTGGGTGGCTTGGGGTTCTGCGTCCGACTTCAGCTCAGGTCATGATCTCACGGTCCTTGAGTTCAAGCCCCACATCAGACTCTGTGCTGGCAGCTCAGAGCCTGGAGCCTGCTTCGGATTCTGTGTCTCCTCTCTCTGCTCCTTCCCTGCTCATCCCTTTGTCTCCCTCTCCTCAAAAATAAGTAAACATTAAAAAAAACTTTTTAAAATAAAGGTTAGATCAGAATGTAAGGCCTTCTCAATTTATTAACTTTTTAGAAGCCTGTCTTCCTACCCCCAATCTATAACTCCTAACCTCAAAAATATCAAATTCCGTATGTTTCAGATTGAGTGTCTTAACTGGAATCTGTTATATAAGCAGCAACTGAGACCAAAATTCCGAGTAAGTTCATCTTCCCGAGGCATCTCGGCCGAGGACAGGAGGGAGCAGGAGATGCCGGGAAATGTGGAAGTCATTTTAGCAGCACCCCCACTCAGCAGCTAGAAACACTTTTCGTTCCCAGAGAAATTTTAACAGATGTGATAACTAAAGGTCTAAAGTTCTAAAGCTGGTCTATAAATGCCTATTTTCGATGCACAATGCTGCTGAATTCAAATACAAGCTCAAAAGCATTTTTGAGTGTACATTTTTCACAGAAAATGATGCATTATATACAGTTTTGTAGGTTGGTACGGAAACCAAGCCACCACTCATTATTTCTATGGAAAAATGTATTTCCTGACCTTGACAACAGGCATGACTGTAAGGTTTTGGAAATACATTCATTCATAAATCAAGAACTTCTTGCTTCCAAAGTAGTTTCCCAATACATTAAATGTTGTAAAAAGTAGATACACTTTACCCTCTCATTACTTTCATGCCTTTAAAAAGTCCCAGCAACCATTTTTCAATTTACTGTGACCCGGCTATCGCTCCACTCAATTTTGAGCCTGGACAGGTGCCATGGCCCGACCTGGCTCCCCCTGCCTATGAGCACAGGTGCACAAGCCTCAGCTTATTCATACCCAGCACAGCAGGATATGAAAAAATAAACAGCCTGGCCACACTTTCACTGAATCCTGGCTGTACTCTGATATGACCTGGGGAACTTTTACAGTTATCCATTTTCAGGGCCTCATACCTGAAACATTGATTCACTTTGTGTAGAGCGCATCAGAAGTGGTCTTTTGTATCCAAGATTGAAAACTATTTGTGGGGATATCAGTCCACCTTATGTGGACCATATCTGCAAGAAATTCTCTCTTTGAATCCATGTTTCTATGGCTATGGCCCTAGACCTTCCTACCCTGATTGCTGCTGTGGATTTCATTTATTACTTGTTTCTCAGTCTGTCTACCTGTCCAAACTCGACTTGGGCTTAGCTGACCCTTGAACCCTGCCAGACCCCTCTGCTCCAGATCCTTTGGTGGCTTGTGGTGTTGACTTGTTGCCTGGGTCCCAGAGCAACTCTACCACAGACTCTGATGATGATTATATGGCGGGCCGTAGTGCGCTATATGGATGACTAGGAGTGGGTGCTGTCTCTCAACCTTTCTCTTTAGTTTTACTCTTTAGAAATGAAACATCCATCTTAAACGATGTTTCAGTGTATTCATTTTAAGATTATATACATACAATTATATGATTTATGTGTTTATATATTCTAAATAAAACAACATTAATCAATCAGAGTACAACAATTATGGATTAAAGTCTTTCGGGGCACCTGGCTGGCTCAGTTAGTAGAGCATGTGACTCTTCATCTCAGGGTCATGATTTCAGGCCCGACATTAGGCACAGAGCTTATTTAAAAAAAAAATAAGTAAAAATGTTAAAAGAAAAATCTTTCAAGAACTCATTAAAGTCTTTAAGAGCTACTTTAGAAAAAAGAAACAGAAAAGAGATACCCTAAGAACAAAGCATGTGCACTTTTTTAACAAGGCTTCAGATAATTGTGGTAGTGTCACATTAAGACATAACAGAGCACAAAATCTATGAAAAAAAGGTTTCATTATCACAGAAATTCTTTCTCTCTATAGGCAGCAATGAATGACTAGTCTAACTCACCTTCTGCAAACGATCCAAGGTAAATGACACACCTGATACTTAATTAGACTTAAGATACTGATACAGAACAGATGTGAGCAGACCGCCATCTGCAGCTCAGAGCAGGCCTGCCTCCCGATTTTGTAAATAACACTGTACTGGAACACAGCTACACTTACTGTTTAGATCCTGTTCCAGGCTCTTCTGCACAATGAGAGCAAGGCTGAGTCATTGGGATAAAGGCTATCTGGTCTACAAAGCCTAAAATATTGATCCTCCTGCTGTTTACAGGGCAAGGCTGCCAGTGCCTGGTTTAGAAGCTAAGAACTGTGTTCTCGTAACTGTGATTATGAAGTTTATGTTAGAGTAAGAGCCTGTGATTGACAGCTGAGTAAAAAAGTTCATCTATCTTCTGAATTTCTTCTAAGACATGACACTCCAGGAAGAAGTATACAGTAAAAGTAATATGCAGAAGTATTTTGCCTACTTTCTATGAGGAATTCATATATTCTGATAGTCTCCTTAAAAGTGCTTTGACTCAAAGCTGGGATATCTATTTATTTCAGGAAAAAAATTACTTATTTTGGGGGGGGGGATTAGTTTTAATTGAACTTTTCAGCTTCAACTTAAAAATAAACCAGATAGGAGCACCTGGGGGGCTCAGTAGATTAAGCGTCCGACTTTGGCTCAGGTCATGATCTCACAGTCCGTGAGTCTGAGCCCCGCATCGGGCCCTGTGCTGACAGCTCAGAGCCTGCAGCCTGCTAAGGATTCTGTGTCTCCCTCTCTCTCTCTTTCTGCCCCTCCCCCCTCTCTCCTTCTCAAAAATAAACATTAAAATATATATGTATATATAAACCAGATGAAAATTAAGTATTTAAAAAATATTCATGAAAAACTTCAATAATCATAATTAAAATTGCTCATTGTGTTTTATTCCGAAACCAAAAAAAAAAAAAAAAAAGTGTTCTACCTTCATGAAATGCTCCAGCGTCCAGAGGCTCAAACCTCTCAACTGTATCACTTCCCACAAGGAAATCCTCGTCTCCCGGTGGTGGTGTTCTGGCTGGTCCATCGTCTTCTTGTTGCACGTTGTCTCCTTGAACAACGATAATGAACAAAGTGTCACGGGTCCACCACGAGGGCCCACAGGCAGCACTCGACACAGACACGTGAGCCCCTCCGGAAGGGCTGCCACACACCCACTCCCGCTGCCGGGCACCCCCTGCCCCTCCTCCGGGCCACGGCACCTGCTGCCGCCCACTCTGGAGCTCCGTCCTCACTCGGGTCAAGTGCTCGTCCACCTGTGGCGGGGACAGACCTTTCCCTCACTGGAACTTGAACTCACCAAGGTCAGGGACCTCATCTATTTTATTTACTATTGTGCTCACTTCGGCAGCACATATATTTTATTTACTATGCATGCCCAGCACCCAGGGCCTCTGCCTAGCCATAGGAAATGCTCAATAAATAGTAATGGATGAATATATGAATTCACAATTATTCATATATTGGTTTCTTCAATTATCACGAGGCTAGAGAAAAGGCCAGCCTGTGACCTCTCATTGAGACTGGGCATAAAACTCCATGTAACAATCTTCAATAACTCTATGCAGATACTCTTGCAAAGGACAGCCAGACACCTTCCAAACCGCAGGTTAGGTCCTCTGCATTGGGTCACCTCTTTATACTCTGCAGCTAAAGGCTGTTATGTTTAGCCTATACATTATGCAGAAATGCCCATTCTTCCCTTCTGAGACTTTGAGGACATACTGAACTGCTCTGCTGCTTCTGTGTCGATGCGGGATACGCTCCATTATCCCGCTGCAATAGGGCTTAGCTTGTCGGCACGGTGTAAGAAAGTCTCCCAGTGGCACCCTGTCATGGCTTCAAGCAGAGTCACGTCCTGTACATAATACTCTAAGCAAACAACTCAAGTGACTTAGCTGTGCAGGAAAGTACTGCGGTTAGGAGTGTGAGGTCTGGAATGTACGGCTCCAGATTTAGTTTTCCCACACCAGCTGTGTGACCCTGCAGAAGTTCCTTAACTACTCTGTGGCTCAGATCTTGTTTCTATGAAAAGGAAATAATATGAATGCCTACGTATAATGCTGTTGTGAGGATTCAAGCACTTAGAAACTGCCTCGCCCATAATAAGCATTCAGGTGTTATTGTTCTTGTTGTGTTGTTATTTTTATCACCATCATTATATTAATGTAACTATTTCTGCTTGCCACTGAGCTCTCCCCAAACGCTGCAGAAGGAAGGCTTCCTTCCTTCACTTTCAGTGTGACCCAGCGATGCTCGCACGCGTTACTGGACTATGTGGCCCCTTTATGTCACAGTACGCGTCTGTCTGCTGTATTTCCATCACAGCCTGCTACACCGTTCCTCATTTCAGATTTTCTGCTCGTCAGCACACCAACCACCAATCCCAACTCCTGTCACTGATTTCGCCATATTCCTTTCTCCATGTTCCTTCTTAGCACATTATTTTTTCCTTACTCTTACGTTACCCAGTACAACTGTATGGTTTTTACATGAGCAGGAGTTAGCTCTCTGTCATCGCTACTTAACGGAGAGTCCCTGTTTTCAGTAGGGAGACCAACGAAACATCACACAGTGACAGCCTGGTATGAGGAACTGAAGGCATTGCCTCTGCAGCCATTAGGCACTAATATCCCACTTTGGAGGACAAGGAACTGGAGAAACTTGGCTAAAGCCACACAGCTAGTCAATGGCAGCTGCCGCATCTGAAACACAATAACGAAATACAGAATATTGCGGAGAGTCTACTGCAAAGATGGTGGTCACGGAGGCCATGTTGGGTCGCATGAGATGTGAGGATCAGAAAGCACACACGCTGGTAGAAGACACAAGTACCAAGGCTCTGAAGCAGGGACAGGCTCGGCAGTGCCAAGGGAAAGAGAGAAGAACATCTGGGCTCAAGAAAAGGGACTGAGGGGAGAAAAAGACCAGGACACATAAGTACATCAAACACACATCAAACACAGACCCAACTGGACGCTACCACAGCAGCCATGCCGGAGGGGACGGTGACGCTGACACAGCAGCCATGCTGGAGGGGACGGTGACGGAGGGGACACACCAGAGTCCAGATACGAACTGGAGGCAAAGCCAGCAGGACCCGCCCAGGGCTTATACAGGAGGCGAGACGAGGAGAGAAAACAAGGAAACTCCCCGGTTTTCAACTTAAGCTACTGAGGGGAGGGGAGACCATTACCTAAAATATAAAAGAATGGGATAAAAGCGAAATTTTGGGGAGTGAGAGGAGACCTATGAACTGCAAAGGAACCAAGAATTCTGACTTGGGTACATTTTGAGTCTGAGACACCCATAAAACATGCAAATGCAGATAAACAGGCAGCTGGATACACCAGGGGCTCAGAGGAGGGACAGGGCTGCAGATACAGACTCAGAAGCAGCACAAGTTCACAAATAACATTTGCAGGCATGGCCTCTGTGAATTCCTTTTTTTTTTCTTTTTATATTTATTTATTTTTGAGAGACAGAGAGAGACAAAGCATGAATAGGGGAGGGGCAGAGAGAGAAAGAGACACAGAGTTTGAAGCAGGCTCCAGGCTCTGAGCTGTCAGCACAGAGCCCGACACGGGGCTCGAACCCACGAACCGTGAGATCATGACCTGAGCCAAAGTTTGACGCTCAAGCCACTGAGCCCCCCAGGCGCCCTTGTGACTTCTTAAATAAAGAAGAGAATAAGTCTAAGAGGAAGGCTGTGGGCCAGAAGCCCAGGCATGGTAGACCCGCTTCCTACACCCACCCGCCTAAATGTCCACCATGTCTTCCCACACTTCTCTCTCCCCATCTTTAGCTAAACTTGGCGTGACTGACCTTGTTGAGCCACCTGGATCACCGGCACAGCCTGCCAGCCCGCCTCCCCAAGGACTCCCCCAACGTGTGCTCGTGCCGCAGACAGAAGGCACAGACCCCCCAGCACCCTCCGATGTTCTAACGACACTCTGAACCAAGTACAAAACCCTTTCTCGGTCGCTCTCCACCTACGTGTAACCCCACAGGGCGGCCACTCTGAACTACTCTGGGCTCCTCTTTTCCTCTGGGCTTTCACACATGCCACGCCCGCTGCCTCGACCTGACATCAGCCACCTGGCCAAGCACGACGCCATTCCCCAGCTACTAAGTCGGAACGTCACTTCTCCTAAGAAGCTTTGCTCACCCCCAACTCTATGCGAGGCGCACAGAGCCATTTACAGTTCGCCATTACACCTCTTACCTCATCATACTGAAATCACTTATTATTTTGACTGCATCATCCTGAGATTAGGTCAAAGTTTAAAAAAAAGAAAGACGGAGGAAGGGAAAGCCCGTGCGTGCTGACACGGGTAGATGCATTCTCAGGTGATGCTCCGAACTCCTAATGAAAGGACACAGGCTCCTAGACCCCAGACAGCCGATGGCGAAAGCCTGCCCAGCTCAGCCGAAGCTGGTGTCGCCAGCAGAGCACAGACCCAAGTGGGTGGGACACCTCAGACTGAGTAAGACAGTTTAGCAGGCCAGCTAACGCAGCTTCGATGATACGAGACCCTGTTTGTTTTTAAGAAACATAACTTTCTCCTTGAGGACTCTCTTCCGCTCACACCAAACCATTAGGCGTATCAGGATACCACGTGATCTGCCTTCTTCAAAACCCCTTTGTGAGTTACATCTCTGGGTTATCCTGTCTGCTTTTATTAAGGGATGTCTCGAGAAACGGTCTCATAAAATCTTAAAACATGGGTTTCAAGAGTACCATTTAATATTCTCTGTACAGAACTGCACCAAAGAAATGCTTCAAATGTAAGAGCTAGGAAAACGTTTGATATCTTCTAAGTAGTCGGTGTGTTCATTTCCTCTCTGGAAATATGACCGACATAATTAAAAAGTTTCTCCTTTTGCTTTGGCGACCACCCAGGTGTGCAGCAGAGTCAGGCTGAGCACAGCATCCAGAGAGCCCGTTACCGCTTGCGTGGGTGTGTTCTACCTTCCACCCCCTTCCTGCTGTCCGTTCTTGCTGTTTCACTGGTCTTGAACTGGTTTATTCCCATTTATTCCTACTTCTTTATTAAAATCTACACTGTAAGTTCCTTAACAGTCAGGTGAGGTAAAATAAAATGAGTCTTGTGCTTTTTCAGAAATACTTGCTCTTGGGGCGCCTGGGTGGCTCGGTCAGTTAAGCATCCGACTCCGCTGAGGTCATGACCTCACGGTTCGTGAGGTCAAGCTCCACATCGGGCTCTGTGCTGACAGCTCAGAGCCTGGAGCTGCTTCAGATTCTAGATCTCCCTCTCTCTCTGCCCATTTCCCACTCACGCTTTCCTTCTTTCTCTCTCTCAAAAATAAACATTAAAAAAACCCTTGCCCTCTAATAATTAAAAAAAACCACTCAATTATTTAAATTTGAAAACAAAGTCCAAGTCACCTATGTAATTAACCATTATTTTAGCAAGCAATGCATGAGAAAATAGATTTTAATTCATACCATGTTCTGCGTATACTGTCTCATGGTGAATGGACAGAATTTGTTCTTGTACTTCATCGTCAATATTCTGAGGTCCTAAAATTATTACAAAGCATAAGTAAATAGAAAAACTCCAGACATTAATGAAGAACATGAAACATGACATCCATGAATACACAATCAAATGAATATATTTGGTTAATCAACTATGCTATCTTTTCATATCACTTCACCACCTTTTTTTCTATGTTGACAAACATGGTAAATATTTCAGACTGGTTTCACATTGGCAGCAGATATAAATGTTAAGCAAAAACTTCACCAAGCAGAATTACTTCAGTTTCTAATTAACAAAATTCACAATAATGATAAAATAAAGAAAATGGGATGGGCAAAGCTTTCAAAGAGAAGTACTGGGCAATGAGGATGAAAATGTGGAAGATGGGGTCAACAGACGTTGCAGTACATGGTTAGCCGCTGTCTGCCCTGACAGTGAGGGGGAAGGGCCTGGGGCTGGTGTGAGGGCTGAGGGGGCGGGGGTGGCCAACCCCTCCCAGAAGTTGAGTAGAAGACCTAACGCTGTAACTGATAATCCCTGCAGTTTTGGAGAAGCCCATCTGACAGTCAGATCCATAGATTCAAATAGGTATAAATTACAAAAATGAACACTATCGGTAATGACATTCCGACCACATTGTGGCGCTTATTGGATGATCAGGTTTATTACAACATCACAAAACAAACAAGAAGCTATAACGACACTGAGATGATTATAGATTTTCTGTGTAACAAACATCCATGTTTCGTAATTGAAGTTGCACTAGACTTAGCATCATGAATGCTGTGACATGAAATAATGCCACCATATCGATTATACAAGTTAATCCTCAATGATGGAAACAGAGTAAGTTCACCTGAACTTCAGGTAAGAAAAAAGTTTAACAGCGTATTATGCTAATCACACTACAAAACTATGCCTGAAGCATAAAAAGTGCCTTCTGTTTTTATAGATGTTTGTACGTCACAAACTATTTACATATGTATTTGCATCTAATTACAGAAGGGCCTGCCAATGTCTATGCTTCCCTCTCGGTCTCTCACAGCACCCATGACAGATTCCTAACCAGTTCCCGGTTTCATAACTACCGACAGCACCATCCACGGTCACAGAAGTGCTGGACGCTGCTCTGCTCCTGTACGTAACCCTTCAGTGGCTTCCTCTGCCTGAAGAGATGGAAATCTAATGCCTTGGAACAGAATGGAAACCTCTGCAATTTAGCCCACGCCTCTCCAGAACTGCCGCTGCCGGCACTGGCTTTGAACTTGGTGAGTGCATCATGCTGCTTCCTTTTTCCATGATTCTGTCATGTTCCTTCTTTCCTCTGGGGATTAGTAGAGGCAGAAGCTAGATTACAATGAACTAAAAACTGAGTGGAAAATAAGGCAAAGAAAGCAACTGTAGATTCTTTCTCCAAAAATCTGGCTAGCATGGCAAGGACATGGACTGGAGGCCAGATAGAAGGTACTGCAGGGATCCAGAGAGGGTTTATTTCATTGTGTTTTAATGAGAGGCATGTACTTCTATTTGTAGACTAGGTAGACAGAGAAAAGAAGCCAAAACCCTAGATAAGAGAAAGGTTGAGAAGGCAACATTGAAACTAAACCAAACATTGCCGAGAAGTTGAAAAGGATTATGAGCTGAAAACTGACGGATTTAGGACAAGTGGTCAGATAATTTACACACACACACACACACACACACACACACACACTCACACACACTCAACATATAGAGTAACATTAACAAAAATTGAACGAGGAGGTGCATCTGGGTGGTTCAGCTGGTCCGACTCTTGGTTTCAGCTCAGGTCATGATCTCGCAGGTCGAGAGTTGCAGCCCCGCACTGGGCTCTGTGCTGACAGCGTAGAGCCTACTTGGAATCTTCTCTCCCCCTTCTCTATGCCCCTTCCTGACTCACACTCCCTTTCCCAAAACAATAAATATATAAACTTAAAAAAAAAAAGAGAGAGATAGCAGAAAGAAATAGCACCACATTTCAGAGTAGGTATTAGCTTTGCAAAACATGATTTTTAAATTATAAATTTATTGAGTACAAAGTAAGGTTTGAGATGCTAAATCCAAAGACACATTTAAATTATATAACTTAAAAAAAAAAAAAAAAAAGGAACACTTTTGCTCCAGAGCTATAGTCGGACTGGAGTACTCCTAAGAAATGGGAGGGAGGCAGGAAATTCTCTTGGAATTATTATTTGAACAAATAAAAGATCAGAGAAGCATACTGATCTTAAAAGGGAGAGAGGAAAATCATGTGGTATTCACCAGTGGTGATGAAATCAGCCACAGCACTTCAGGTGCCAGTAAACATGGGAGTGTCATACCGAACACTTCCAGTAGGTGGCAAAATGAAACCAAATTTTGGAGAATTACTCGGTATACAGAAAATGTAATATACTTTGTAATAAATATCACAGCATAAACAGGAAATGAGTAAACTAGATTCAAATTTCATTTGCCAATGGACTCATAGATTTTAGGAGTTTTCATTCTGTGGGTCACGGGCGCTCGGGTGACTTAAGGAAGTGTTTAATCTGAATTCACATGGATGTAAAACAGGCCTCACACACCATCGCACGGAGGGCTGGGAAGTCTCTGATGCAGAAAGGAGACCCTCATATTAAGAAGAATGGGAGCTCACAGGCCTTCTCTACTAGACCACGTGACAAACGATGACCAAACTAGTGCAACACTAAACGTCTAATTATACTCCCATTGTAAGTTCTGCAACTGGAATCAAGAAACCTAGCATTTAGTTCAGGATGTTCTTAACTGTGCCATCTCCGGCAAAAAACACCCATCTGGGTCTTGGATTCTTGATCTCCAAAATTAAACCTCTCCTGAGTATTTTAGGAGAAAACATTGAGTTTACTGCAAAATGTCAAAAGAGAAGACGAAAAAGTGCTTCATTACTCCGTAAACACCATGGCACAAATTATGGGTAAAACATGGCTCTGGACACCTCCCACCAGACATCAGGCTGGAGGGAGGGGCGAGCTTACCTGAACCCTCGGGGACCTGCTCCCTCAGCCAAGGGATTGGCTCAGCCTCCTCCGCTGGGACTGTGGGCTCGGAAGCAGATCTTTCTTTAAGGCCTGCATTTTTAGTCACAAAGTTAACTTAAGTTTCTTTTTTTCATTTGACATATTAAACCAGGATAAACAATATTCTCAAACACTTCATCAATTGTACGAATGACTCTGTTTCCAAGACTTCATACTACATAAACATGAAGAAATGCTTAAAAACTAAAGTAGGAAAACTGTGTGCTCTTTAACTTCACATGGGCCTTTAACACCTAAGTTAAACTTTCATTTAAAAATAATAATAAAACAAAAAACGGTCGCTTAACTGTTCACGAATCTCTAAAACGTAGTCAGGTCTGAACTTGCCAAAAGTTCAATAGGAGTTCAAGCTCCTTGTGTTCAGAAATGATGACTTAATTGCTGCTGGAGCTCTGAATTCAGCATTTAGGACAACTAAGATACACTTGAACTTTATTATTTGTTTGAATGCCATATTTTGATTTATGTAAAACTTCTTGAAAGCTGTAGTTAAAAATGAGAACAAATCATGCATAACTATTTACAACCTTCTAAAGGTACCACTTACAGTCATACTATGCTATAAAGAGCTAGGAAATATGAAAACAAAATTTTTTATGTCTTAAGGAAAATAAAACATCAGGGTCCATGAACATGAAAGCTGATGTGGAAGTCAACACCGGTCTAACATCCACCGGACTGAATTAATTCTTTTGACATTTTGTATGTAGAACATTAAAATATGTCCTCAACTAAATACAACTCTGTGGAAAGGTAAACTAGAGTCAAGAGTCTGTCGATTCCCTTCCCCAAATGCCGGCTCTTCACTACCCCCAGTGAGCCTCTGTACCGACAACCGCTACGAGGGGAAGTGTGTTGTGCGTGCCAAGAGCCTAGAGTGAAAGGTCAGCAGAGAACTGAGAGGCATCTCCCAATCTCGAGCACTTCACACCCCTCTTACTGTGCATATGCTACTGCAGTCTGCAAAGTTCCCCATGTCTTTTACTTGCTTTTTGATTCTTTATATTTTGCCTTACTGTTCCCTGTTTATGTCTCTTTCACTTTTCTCTTGTGAACAAAAAGATGATTCCCACCTTCTTCTTCCCAATCCTAAAGACAGTAAGGCTCTACATGGGACTCTACCTCACCATTTATATTTGCCGTAGGTACTTATTTTCCACACTATTTACACAAAAAAGCCTAATGTTATTAAAACAAACATCAATGGATACAGTTGTGTTCTACTCCTCACTGTATAGTGACTTCGAACAAAGGGATAATACACAAATAACCACGGATCCTCAATGTTCCATTTCAGGGGGGAGGTGGGTACAGATGAAGGCCTTGTTAGTAAAACACATCACACTTCAAATTCCAATTCAGGACCGAAACTCCCACGCTCTTTCGCATTTAAATAATCCATCCTTGCATCTCTCAGTTGTTAATGGAACAGGTATGGAACTATTACTCGTTGCTAAGTTCTGCTGAATGAACAGGATAAACCTTCGCAACCCTGGAATTCACCTTGGTACTCTCAGCACCGCAGAAAATGCCTGGCTCGTAACAGGTGCCTGGTAAACGCTTGCTCAGGGGCCGAACACAGCCAGTGGCGTGGCTACTCTGCTGGGGTCAATGGCTGCAGAGGTCTTCTGCAAGGCCACGGCTCCTCGGCTACCCTAGTGAGGCTAAAGGTGGGAAAGGGGATCCAAGTCAATTTCCTCCTACTATTACCAAGGAGACAGAGTCATATCCGGGCTCTGGCACCCACCACCGAACCAGGGGGCTAATTTGCCCGGGACAGTCCCAGGGGAGTCTGTTGTGCTGGTGCAAGTCTCTCACCCTCAAAAGTATCTCATTTTGGGTGAAAAATCAATGGGTCACTCTGCACTAATCCTCTAGGCAGCAGGTTTTCAAACTGTGCTCCCTGGATTCAAGAAGCAGTGAAACACCCCTCCTCCCCAATAAAGAGTTAAACTGCCTGAAAATCCCTTTCTTATTGGATTTCGAAAAGTTTCATTTGAAAGCAATTTTTGATGGGAAAAGTGTTTGAAAGTGACCAGCATTACCAATATTTAGCCATACAGTCCTCCTCATTGTCAGCTTTCTCTAGATCAACTGGAGTTATTTGTCTCTAAAGTTGAAATTGTAAAACCACAGGAGAAAACAAAAGCACATAACAAGAGAAAATATTGTGCAGTTTTCTTTTCTGTCCAAAGGGGCAGGTGAATTTTCAGTTTAATGGTACCGGGTCACAGCAATTTTTCCAGAGGTGAAATCAGTGCAAAAATAAATAGTACTGTGAACTTCAAAGAAGCTGAGGATCACATTAGCACATCTCCTTCCCCAGACTCCTATGAACTTTCTGAAATTAAAACACACACGTGTGCGTGCACACACACACACACACACACACACACACACACTCTAGACTAATTCTTATTAATTTGATAAGCCATATGGAAGAATTAGTCCTACAAGCTTTCATTCTGCTGTTTCCAGAAATTATACTGTCACCCAGATCCATTTAGTGGTAAATCCAGGTCTCATATAAGATTTTAAGGCAAAAGTAAACAAAATATTAAACAGGAGAAAATATACACATAAGTTAAATTCACAAAGGAAAGGCTTTCAAATTGGATTTATTTATTGTGAGGTCCAAATGGCAAGGAGATAGCACTGAAATAAATACTCAAAATTACATTATGAAATGAACGTCCTCAGTGTTGACACTCCCGGGGGCTGCAGATAACAAAACACTGACCCATACTGGCTCGACTCACACTGGCTCGAGGGAGAAGGACATTCGCTATGTACCCTCAGGAGGAGGACGGCGTGGGTGGGCTTGCTCTCAGTGCTGGCTTCTCCCTCCCGCCACCAGTCTGGGCTTCCCCCGCTGCAGGCTCCTCTCCTGGACCACAGGATGTCCTGAAGCAGAGATCCACGTCTTGCTTTGCCGCTCTGGGCCTTAAGGAAATCTCTCCTTGACGCAGAAGCTTCCGGCAGTCTTCTCTTTCGGCTCTAACAGTCAAAGCCAGGACCCACCTCCCTTCCTACACCAGCAAGAGCGACAGGGCGGCCATAGCACTGGGGGTAACTATCTAGTGGCAAGTCAACGGCACCGGCCCCTGTGCGATTTGAGAAAGCCATTCATTTCCTTAAAACATACCTCGTTTTTAGTTCTTCGGGAACATCAGAAAAATGACTAAATAAAAAAAGTCTGCATTTAATAAGCATACAACTTCCTACAATTTTAATTCAAAGTGGAAGCTATAAACAGTGACGTGAGCACTTTAAATCCCGCATTGACAGCAAACTCGATTATGTGACACAGTTACCTGAGCCCAACATCAGCTTGCTTCATGCACTGCTGCCCCAGAGCAGCTGGCAGCATTGGGAAGTAAGTGTATTTTCTTCCTGTAAAACCCTAACAATTTAAGTTACTAGCTTGCATATGGCATGCATGCATTCATTCATTCATTCGTTCATTCAACAACTACTTGGCACCTTCTCATGCAAGGGACCGTTCCACAGAAAAGGAGCACTGAAAGCTCCTACCTCTTATTGGGAGGGAACAATGTAAAAACGGAGGAACAGGAACCATTCCGAGCATATCGGACGGGGGAGACACGGGGCAGGCGGCCAGGCCACGCGGCAGGTGGCAGGCTAGCTCCGGGGAGGGGCAAGGAGAGACTCGCTGGTGAAGTGTGAACAGGCTCCCGCAGGCACCCAGCGATGCGCCCGTGACTTACACCGGAAGAGAGTGTCCCAGGCAAGGCTCTGGACCGGCAAGTACAAACTCCGCGGCTGGGGCCGAGGGCGCTGTGTGCAGAAATGCTGGCGGGGAGGAACGGCATGTGGCGGGCGCCACGAGAGGGCTGCGGGTGTGCGGATCACAAGGGCCCTGGGGCCCCCGGGCCACGGAGCCACTCACACTGGCTGAAGACGAAGGATGCGTTCTTCCTAGGAATTCTGTACAAGCCACTTCCTCGGCACAAGCTGGGAACGTAAGAACTACAGACAGTGTCATGCTTCACGGGACGTTGGGTACTCAGCCCATAAAAGCGAAGACACTTAGGAAGCTGGTTTGTCCGTCGCTGGCGTGTGACTCAGGAGTGGACAGGCTGAAGGAAATCGTGGCCTCCCCGACCCCGGTTGCGCCAGCTGCTTTTACTCAAAGCGGGAGAGCCCAGGACTGCCGCTGCTTCAAACACAGGCAGTCTAACAGTATAAAGTGATTCAGCCCAGGACTAACCCTAGCAGGCACAGGAACTTGAGGAATATTCTGGAACCTCAATAAACCAGAAAGATGCACCCTGACTGCCCATGCCAATCGTCGTTGCTGCTCCTGGCTTGTGTCACCAGGGGTCCCGAGCACACTTCCGAGACTGCGAGAGGCCAGAAGAGCCACGCCACGCCACGCCACACAGGAAGAGCCATTCCAGAGTCAAAGCATCCTCACACCACCCGAGACAGAGAGACGAGATGGCGGGGAGACGACGACGCACATCTCAGAAGAATACAACCGCAGAAGGGCTGCTGAGCCGGGCTCCAGGGCCGCTGAAGGGTCCCCACGACGCCTGGAGCGGGTGGACCCGCTTGGGCACCAGCAGCACGACGCAGTGCCCCGGGGCTTGGGTGGTCGCTGAGTCCCCCTGGAAGCCCACCCATACGACTTCGGTTTCCACAGGAGGGTATAAAGGGCATAAAAGAACCTCCTGAGAAGGGTTTTGAGAACGAAATGAGATAATTTAAATCCAGCAAACATACATACATTTTTTCCCCACAAATAAATTTCTCCCTTCATTTCTTCTAAAAAAGTAAATTTACTGGGTGAGCCTGGGTGGCTCAGTCCGTTAAGTATGTCTGGCTCTCCATCGGCTCAGGTCATGATCCCAGGGTGTGTGGGTTTGAGCCCCGTGTCGGGCTCTGCGCTATCAGCACAGAGCCTGCTTGGGATTCTTTCTTACTCTCTCTCTCTCTGCCCCTCCTTTATGCTCTCTCTCAAAAAATAAACCTTAGAAATTAAAGCAAATTTACCATCTTCCCTGTACACATGCATACAACATGAGCAGAGCTATCAGCAATTTCCAAGGGGCATCAGGCATACCGCAATTACCGGAGAAGTGCCTAAGTTTTTCTTTAAAAATTTTTTTTTATTATTACTCAACGGTATATACAGATCTGAAACATTTTTATTATTTATTTTTAATGTTTTATAGAATTTGAGAGAGAGACGGAGCACAAGTGGGGGAGGGGCAGAAAGAAAGAGAGACAGAGGCAGAATCTGAAGCAGGCTCCAGGCTCTGGGCCATCAGCACAGGGACTGACACAGGGCTTGAACCCACGGACCGTGGGATTGTGATTTGAGCCGAAGTCACACGCTTAACCAACTGAGCCACCCAGGCACCCCTGAAATATCTGTATATGGTCAGTGTTTTATATGTTCATCATTCAATAAACATACACTGAATGCTTATTATTCTCGGCCACTACTACGCTAGGTGCTAGACATAAGTCAGCCTGGGGGGAAGCAAAAGCCAGGAATGAAGCAAAGTAAGGAACGTGGCTCCTGGAAGACCACCGCACCGCCGGGAGGATCAAAGCAAAGGTCAGTGTAGACCCGATGGCTCAGCTGAATCCTGCAGCAGACGTGGGAGGTGGCCCACCACACGAGCGGGAGCACATTCTAGAAGGAAGGGAAGAGTGGGCGGTGCTGGTGACAGCTGGCCCCACCGTCATTATTTCCTTCCCCGACCCCTTGTTTCTTCCACAACATTTCACACTAGGGATGGTAGACACCTTGTCACTTGTATCCCTGGGGCTTTGCACAGCCTGGTATGCTGCCGATTCTCGGGGTATTTGTTGAATGAATCAAAAAATGCAAAAGACAGACGAGACAGCACAGGGCTATTGACGCCATCATCACAAGTAACAGAGAAGCTTTAAGTGTACGTCTTCCTCCAATCTCTCGGGAAACAAGAGACATACCGTTTGAGGCAAGGAGTAAACGACAGAGCCCTATGATGTACGGATGCTAATACAGAGTGATAAATCCTCATAAAGTGAAATCAAATGAGGTATGAAATGCGAACCAAGAAAAGGAAAGTAGAGCACTTCCTGCTTTGCAGGGCTTACGAGATCGAAGCTTTTGTGACAACGGGTTTTCTCTACGTAAACACGATATCCAAACTGGTAATTCACATCTAGGTCACGTGGTTTTCTCTTCAGGCAAACAGAGGAGGAAGGACCACGGGCTGAATGAAGTCTGTCACGGGGGATTTTTTCGGATTACCCCAAAGGCAATTTCCATGAGAATAATGCTTGCGGATCTGCTGTACAACAACCGCCCTTCAGTTTCCTAACAAAAACGTTCTCTTCAGCTAGAACCTGGGGGAAATGAACGCTGTGCCACCAGACCCGTTTCACAGAAAATGACACTACAGTTAAAACATTTAAAATTGAAAATCGTACTTGTGTATTGCCTTTATCTGTTGTTGTTTTTGTTTTTTGTTGTTGTTGTTGTTTTTTTCAGTGGAAGCACATATAGGGAGTCCTTATTATCCAAGTAATCATTATGAGACTCCGAAGGTGCTGAGCTGTAGGACTATGCAGGTCAAAACACTGTAAAATATTTTCTACGAATCAACTGCTTACAGAATTAATCCTCCTGGATTAATTCAATCATTCATGCTGACTGAATTTATAGCAATTTCTTTATCCGTCTCTCCCTGATTGTGCAACGTGGAGAAGGCCACACCAACACAATGTGAAGCACCCCCAGAGTAAAACTGAAAATCTTAGGAAAAAATAAGATTTCAAAAAGCTGATTACAAATGATGTTAGCAATAACTAAAATTCAGACACAAAGTCCTTAACAAATGAAACAGACATTACACATCACTACACATGAAGAGAAAAATCAAGGATGATCAAGTGCCTCAAAAAAAGTAATCTGAGTATTAAGGAATAACGGAATACCTCGGGAAAACTGATAGGCTCTCGAATATTTCTGTGAAACTGGCCATCTTTATTTTTACAGTGACTGTGCCACTCACGCATGACACACGATCAGACAAAGTCTGGAAAAGTGTGCCAGTAATGACATCTTTTGAAATGTGAAGTAACATCTCATAGCATAATTTAAGCAGAAATTTTGTTTGTGACATGACAAAATAAACTTACTTTCTTAGTATTTAATTTTCACTTGTCTGGGGTTCTGACTCCCAGGGACTTTGTATTAGGAAATTTTTGTTCCTATGTTTAGGTGACCATTTATATTTAAAAAATGAGTAAAACTGAGAGTGCAAGCACAGTTTTAAACCCATTAAAAGCTTATCCTGCACAAAATTTGCAGGTGACCAAGGGGGCTGGGTGAAGTGTGACCTCACCTTCCGTAAATTAAGTTGAAGCCTTTACTGACTGAAGAAAAGGGAAGGAAAGAAAAAAGGAGTAAAGAAAATAAATCCATTCCCAGTTCACAAAAGTTCTTGAAAAATAATGAAATGCTTTCAGTAGAGCTGTTTGCATTTAATTCTTGAGCTGACATCAAAGGAAGACTATGATGAGAAGTAAAATATTTCTAAGTGCTTTGCTAAAGAGCAACAGGTAATGTGAATATGCTCGTGCTGATTAGGTTATTTTAAGAATTTTTCCCCACTCGCTTTCTTAGAATTCAGCATATGTGTTATCCTGCATCATTTCTGTCCTTTAAAAACCAAGGTAGAAATTATTAGAATGCTCTCACTAAATGCAAATGTAATTATCATCCCTTCTCTGGGGAGAACAAAACATTCTGTAGAAAAATTAACACTTAAAATTTGCGACATAAATTTAAAAAATCAATCCACGTATCTTAGCAGGATGATCTAACATGAAGTTGTATGTTTAAGGTGGTGTAACCTTTACACGTGGGGGGAGTATGTGTGAATATCTGTTCCGCTTCCTGTTCTGTTCCGTGCTCAGTTGGGTGCCGCTCTTCTCTTCCCAGACACCCTCTTTCCTGGGGGAAACATTCCATATGGCTTCAGTGGGACCCGACCCACCCCCCAGCCACAGCTTTGTGCGGGGCGCCAGCCCGGGAAGACGGATCCATCCCTGACTGTGCAAACGGTCCTGGGTGGTCACCAGCCTACGCAGGCCCGGCTGCAATTCTGCTTGGGGCCATTTCAGAAAACGGGCTCTCTGCTCTGGGACTGCTAAGCTAGAAAGATGCTTCTGGGGCTTCTTGAGGGCTGTCTTTCTCATCGAGTGGTAGCAACTCATTATCAAGTCCAGGAAAAGCACAGGTCTGTGCGTGGGATCTATTCACCTGAAGTCAGAGCCCCTGTGTGTGGCGACCAGAAGAGCCCTAAATGCCCAGCGCGGCTTACAATGTCCCCGAAGCTGTAAGAACAAAACCCTGACTGGCAGTGTCCCTGGGCCATAGTCACTGAACAAGAAAATGACGAGATTAGGATCTCCCCCTGCTGTGTGATTCTGTCCGTGAGAATCTGTGTCAGCAGAACGTCCGAGAGCTGGGTTCTAAGCAGGAAAGGTGCAAGCGCACAAGTAAAAAGGTTCGCAATATTTTTGGAAACACTTGCACTTAATGCTCATTCATTTCTGGTTTGAAATGTCTTCCATTAGGCCAAATTCTCGGTTTTTCAGCTCTTCAGAGAAAAAGGTGAAGAATTATTTAAAAAAATAAAACCTTTGTGGCAGCACTTTTGCTTCTGTTACAGCAAACCAGGCTGCCTGCCTCCAACTCATAACTGAATCTCACCAGTGGTCGCAACTGGAGATTAAGGACTTCACGCGCAGGACAGCACACACCAGCTGCAGAAATGTATTCTTACTGAAATTTCATTTTATTAAATATTTTCTGATTAAATACGTTCTCATCTCTAGTTAGATCTCACATTTGAAACTCCTTAGAAATGGTAAACAATGATACACAATCAAATAGGAAAAATACATCCCACTCCACCAAAATAACTGAAAACACGTGTGATAGAAAACGAAAGTATATCCTAATTTGAAATACTCAGTCTTTGTATAACTCTTCTGGGTCTGTAAAGATACCAGAAGTAAAAGCGCTCTAAAATTGGTCTTCTAAATCAAATTCTTTCTTTTATTCATGAGCGTACCCGGGTTCTTAGAGCAGCGTAGGGGGCACACCGGAAACACTAGGTACCGACTGGGGGGCAGAGGCGGGCGGGGTTGGCCGGGAGGGGGTGAGGAATGGGGAGGCACGGGGAGGCGGAGGAGGCAGGAAGAGAGTCAACAAAGACCGAGGAGGAGACCTGAGAGGAGAGAAAGCGAGGAGAATCCAGGGGAGAACCTGGGGGGGGTGGGGGGGCGGGGAAAGCAGTGGAGAAGGAGAAGATCAGGACAAGAAGAAAGGAAAACAGAGAAGCCAGAAGGGAAAGGAGGGGAGACCAGGATGAAGGGAGAGACGGAGGAAACCTCCCACCTACCTGAGCGTCTGTCACAACTGAAGGTCACTTGGCATTTTCCTACGTAAAATCTTAACAGTCTTGCTCAACTCCCATGAAAGTATTCAGTCGATTAATAAATTCTCTACAATTCATATCATACATATACATTTACCTGGATACATGATCAATAAATTAATAAGAACAGAAGCTATCGTATCACATTTTTATTACATGGTTTTTACAAGCTTCATCTTTTAAACTGAGAAGCATGAGACAGTGTCTCTAAATTCCAAGCAATTTCCTCGCTGAGCACAACAAGTACACTCGATGGCTACGTGACACACCTTCCCCAACTGGAGCCATACTCAATTTCCCACGCCCTTGAGGAGCAAATCACGACGAAATGACCGTTTCCTGGGGTGATGACATTAGAGCTCTCAGTTCTTCCTTTTCTGGTCATTTCCCTTTGCCAAGTGTTTGCTAGAACTTCTACCTTCCTTCGTGTTATCTTTGTCTCTGGATGCCATTTTACTAGGAGCGTCCCTTACGTCTGTGGATTTTTTCCTACCTTCCTTGGCCTTGGCACTTCCGTCTAGGCCCACACTCCGCTGCTCTCGGGGCTGTTTACTGCTCGGAGAGCCCTTCCTGGATATGTCTGCCGCGGTCGTTTTCTTAGCCTTCCGGTCATCCTCTTCTCTCTTCCCCTTTCTTCTCTCCTCGCTCTTACTCTCCTTCCTTGACTCGAGCTTCTCTTTTTCCTTCCTGAGCTCTTCTTTAGTGAGTTCTTTAACTTTCAGGTTTTCCAATCAAAGGAAAGAAAGTTTATTGAAAGCATCTCTTAATTCACAGAACAGTAACGCAGTGCAAATGTATGGTCGTTATCTCTCCACACACACGAAACGTTCATTCAGAAAGTGCTTTAATCCTCTAGTTTTCAAGTGGCTAAAGACAGATGCAAACCTCTACCAAGTATCAGCTATCCAAGAAATGCCAGAGACTTGCCATCATATTTTTCCAGCTGGAAACAGGTTATAACTTTAGATAAGGTTCCCATGCAATGTTATTAAAAATGAGTCCATCCATAAAGGCAGTACTTTACACAAAGGGTTAACAACTCACATTTCACAATTATAATGACATAATTAAAGGAACACTGGCAGCATTAAGAATTTCCATAACTTGCACGTATTTGTAGGAAGAGAATTTTTAACCTTTCAGTTTTAACAAAAATTTATGTCCTTAAAATATCTGTGCTTACAAGCCTTGAAAATATAATACACAAATGGAGAAATTAAATGCCATTTAATATTCTTAGCTAAGTAAGAAGAAAAACAATATCCATGAGGATAAAATTTTAAATTCATTACCTACAGTGCTTAAAAGGACAAGCAGAATTTTTTGTCTGCTTATATTCAATGTTATGAAATCAGTATTCCTTTAAATATGTTTTCCTGTTAATCTACTTAGAGCCACTCAAGCCAGCAGGCTCTGTCCACACGCACAGCGAGGTAGCAAGTAAATGGAACATACAGTTGATTCCAAATCTCGTCTAAAACCAACCCTGCTTTCAATCCTTTTCACGTGAAGTTTAAGAGAGCTGCCAGCAAAAGCTTTGAATTTTACCTTCTCGCTCTCTCATTAGGAAATCTTAAGAGAAGCAAGGTGTTTACTGTATTATATAGCATTTAAGCAGAAACAAAGAAAATGAAAGATTTCTTTAATAAGATGTGGAAGATGTTTGTGCCCATCAAAATTCACATAGCACAAAATGTTACTCAATTCTTCTTGAAAATCGCATCAGAGCCTTCTAAACATACAGAAGAGCATTCATCAAGAATCAACTGTCCAAATCCTCACCTACTTCAATGCTGTTTGCAGAGTAACAGACACAGTCACACTGCAAGAATGCACGTGCCCTGCTCAGACCCGGTTCCGCAGCTCTTACATTAATTCCTTACTGCTGGGTTTGCCTCTTCAGATCGAGAAGTATAAATTACATTTTATTGGGTACTTAGTTCCTAATGATTGACATAAGAATAAAATGGCAGAAATTGCTCTCTTTGGGGGGAATTATGCAGGTGGAATACAAAGTGAACGCGTTAAAATATCCTAACCTTAAAATTAAAATAGAAACCGCAAAACCCTGCAAGTCATATAGTCAAAGTCTCACCTGCTAATGTTTTACCAAAAAACAAATAATAAACAAGCTAAAAACATTATATGCCAAGCACTTGAACACAACAGACTATTGCAGGTTTGTAAAGACAACGTGCGCTGCTCCCATGCCCGTCCCTGAAGGACATAAATATTTATATGTGAACAAGAGAAACCACAGGGATATAAAAAAATCAAGCAGTAATAATAAGCTGTTAGCCTACATATAACCGCTGGCAGGTCTAGTAATTTTTAAAGAATTAAAATATCAAAGCACAGCAAATTCTATACCAATGAAATACGGCACACCAGATTATAAATCCATGTTTTCATTTAATTGAAAACTCTAAGTTGGCTCACACTCTCTCTGATTATGCTCTAAGACACAACGTCATCAGAGCTTTTGAAAAAAATGAAATCAATCAGTGGAGAATTCACCTCTTTTTTCCCCAATAGTCTTTAAAAAATTCAAACCAAGAAAGGTTTCAGGTTAGACTATGGCAAGTACAGAAGTGAATTTACATGTAATAGAACAACATCATGATCTCGTCATGTTTTTAATTTCAAGCCTGTTACAAAAGTTCGGATAGCATGAAAAGGAAATTACTTATAATTATAGGCTTGAGGCAAAAAATTCTTTAATGACACCTTAATAAAACCACTTGTGACCAAAAGTGCAATCTAGGCTAAAAAGCATTAGTAGCTGCAGTAACTTATCTAGAAAATGTCATGCATCTTCAAGCATTAAACTTGATTCACTCAAGGCTAATTTGAAAAACAGAAAATACCTTTAGCCTTAGCTTTTCTCTTGGCTACCCCACCAGGTCCTTCTGTTGGTATTTACAAGATGAAAATAGGTTATAAAGAGAAAATATTAAGGGAATTAAAAACTAAGCAAATGAATATAGTCAAAATCAAGGTCTCTATTAAGCAAATTAAGTTAAACTTACCATTTAAAAAACATACCCCTTCAACACATAAATATCATATATATGTTTCATAAATAAAACCTTACTTTCACTAGAGCAAAAATGCATTATAATCAGCCTGTGATTCAGTCCACTTCATGACTTGCCCTGGACTTGAAACACTTTTGGGCTTCAGAAATTAAACTTAACTTCCTCTGGAAATGGCCTTGCCCTCTGCTGTGGCTCCCTAGCCAGTGGGCTTCTGCTTGGCGCAGACGGTCAATTACAAGCACCACACGTGACAGGCCAGGGGATTTACGCCCCTTACCAACATCACTGCCATCCAGAAAAAGGACAGCGATTTTGACAGAATTTTAATCTCTACTGTTTGCAAAAGCATTGCTTTTTTCCCTCCGTTTCAAACTTTCTTTATTAAAAAAATTATACAAGCAAGTAAGAATTACACTGTCATGTAGGGATACACTTATACTCTTCATTTTAAAATCTGAAATGGCTTTCTGTTTCCTGCCTTGGCGAATAAAAGTTCTGATCACGGGCCTGCCCTCTAACAAACACCAATACCACATACTCCTCAGCACACTGCCGTTCTAATGAGCCTGTATTTGGCATCTCAGGCAACTGATGCTCTCAGTTCTGTCTCCCCGTCACATAAATGATACTTTATACTCATGTATCAGCAAACTTCCCAAGGTGGCATTCCAAGTTGCTAGCCCACTGCCTAGGCTTAGAGTGGGAGGTGTGGTGATTACCGGTCGCCGCCTGTCGGGGCAGCACCAGGCACCATCTGTCACTCAGCAACTAAGAAAAGCCCCCGAGCAGAACCTCGTCTGTGTGTTTCTCAAAACCCTATCACACCCCCAGTTTCGGCATGAGATGTTTTCACTCCTGTTCTGTTCTAATGTTCAAATCATCCTCCATTCCTAAATCCCTTTCCTCTTTCTCTATCCATCGCCATCTGCTTCCATCAAATGAAACAGTCCATTTGAGAACGGCAATTTATTTTGGTTGAAGTATTTTCATCATCAGATGGTAGCTATACTTGAGGTGAGCATAGCATAACATGCAGACGCATCGAAACACTATGTTGCACATGTGACACTAATGTAACATGTGTGTCAACTATGTTTCAATTAAAATAAAAGAAATATCACCATCATTATTCTGGGAAAAAAAGTATCAGTGTATGTCTTACTATTGACTACACATAAAAAAGAAATGGAATTAACTGTTGCATATGGCTATCTATATCTGTTCAATTACTTATATACAACAGAACCATAACTAGTGTGTGTGTGTGTGTGTGTGTATGGATGAAAGAGAGAGAGACAGAGAGACAGAGAGAGAGGCAATCATTTTTCACAGATAAAACTTGAATCTTTCCTAAACTCTATGAAAAACAGCACACCACCCTGTAATACTGAATACCATCCTGGACCACTCCCCACTCAAGTTTATTTTAGAATGAAACATTAAACCTACACTTGTAATGCCAACTTTTAAATACATGGGCAGTATCCAATGTGTGAAAGAAATGAACATAAAACATCAAAATGCACGTTTAATGCTGTTCACGTCCCCCTCCTGACTCCTGTAATGCATGGCCAGAGTTTCCTGCTGAAAAGCGGCGAGGGTTAAGAAGCAGACTACCCAAGGGGCGCCTGGGTGGCTTAGCTGGTTAAGCATCCGACTTTCACTTAGGTCATGATCTCACGGTTCGTGGGTTCGAGCCCCGCGTCGGGCTCTGTGCTGACTGCCAGCTCAGAGCCTGGCGCCTGTTTCAGTCTGTGACTCCCTCTCTCTCTGACCCTCCGCTGCTCACGCTGTCTCTCTCTCTGTCTCCTAGAAATAAATAAAACATTAAAAAAAAAAAAAAAGCAGACTACCCAAATGCCAAACCCCACTATTAACGACACAGTCAAAAGAGCTACAGGGATGAAGAGGCTAGAGGTAATGTCTGACACTAATAAAATATTAGATCAGCATTAGATTAGTGAAACAGGAAAAAATAATGAGTGCTTTTGTTTAAAACTTTTCCAGGTTGGGCACAAATCCTTAAGGTGATATATACAACGTGCAATGCACTATACAACATTCCAAAAAATCAACTTTAGCTACCTTTTCTGAACTTAAAGAATACAGTCTATAATTTTTCAATATTTTTGACATGATAAAGACTGACCTAATAATGTAAACCACAATTATCAAATTCATTCTCAGAAAGAAGGGTTTAGGCAGGAGAGAGAGCATAGCACCACGAAAATATGATGCTAACAGAGAAGTCCTTACATAAAGGAGAAATGAGAGGAATCAAGAAAACGCAGGGTTCTTCAAGTCAAGTGTGCAGTGTTAGGAAGGAAGGCATAAAAAAGGTTTAGGATGAGGGCATTACTGAATTATACTAGTTATTAAATGTCCCATAAGGCTCTTCAGATCCCCGTTTTACAAGCAGAAGAGGAGGTCACATTTCAATGAGAAAATATAGGTGGAAAAAAGGGTGACCAAAACCCAGGGTGCTTATGCCACCCCCAGGCCCAGCCCCCGCTGACAGCCTTCTTCTCAGAAGAAGACTGATCATATGTGGACTTTCCCTAGGTTCCCAGGGACCAGAAGGGAGTGTTTGTCAGATTTCACTGTGTTTGCACGTCTGACGGCTAGTCCCCTAGCCTACAGGAGAGGCGTGCTCTCAGGAAGGAGAAAGGGACCTACCAATAGGGAAGAAATTATAACGAAGCCAGAGATGCGGTGGGAGCCGCAGGGAAAGTGTCAACTTTGGAAACCAGAAGATGCAACATCTGCAAAAATGATCAATGAGAAGAAACGATGAAGAAAATTGTGAGAATCAAAAAATGCTATAAAGTGTGAAGACGACAGAATGCAAGACAGATGACTATCTTGGCGAGGCAGAAAGCAAATCTGTCTTTACAGAAGAAAAACAGTGACTTGAGAAGATGGAAGAGCATGGGAAAGGTTTTCATCCCCTGCTAAGAGAGTAACTGTTACCAGGGAGCACCTCACACTGGCCCAGTCCAGGGAAGTTTAGACGGATCTTTTTCCATCCATGCCATGAAGCTCAGTGGCGAAGGGGCTGGTGGTGATCCAGCACTAGCACGCAGAGTGGGGAAGACACAGCGTGGAGGAACACTGTCAAGTGGCTCCAGAGGAAACCACAAGGCAAGTACGTACGACTTTGCTTTTAAATAATCCCTAATTACAGGCAGAATTAAACTCTTACTTGTAATGATGGTTGATGTGGACTCCCTTTAGCATCAAAAAAAAAAAATCAATAAACATGTCCTATTTTTCTCCTTTTCTCTCCTTACTCCCATAGCCAAAGACCAGGGGCAAAAAAAAAAAAAAGGAACAATTTTATCAAACAAATTCATGACAATGTAACTCCTTACAAAGAATATCCAAGTAGTATAAAGAAAATTCTATCAACAGGAGCCTGAAAAGGCAGCATTTTGGTATTCTGTAACTCATTTGGATGAAAGTTGGTTTTTTTGATAGAATACATTCCAGCTGAAGGCGGTCATCAAAAAAGCATCAGGATGTGGTTGTAGTCAGAGAAGAGCAAAGAATATGTAATCACCATGTTCTTCACTTCCTTTTGCCTTTATGGTTACTGTGATGTTTTCTTTTTAATTGTTTTAAATGTTTGTTTATTTTTTGAGAGAGAGAGTGCGCATGCACGTGCCCGGTGGGGGCGGGGGGGGCGGCAGAGAGAAAGGAATGCAGAATCCGAAGCAGGCCCCAGACCGAGCTGTCAGCACAGAACCTGAGGTGGGGCTTGAACTCATGCACCCCAAGATCATGACCTGAGCCAAAGTCCAACGTTTAATGACTGAGCCACCCAGGTGCCCCGAAAAGTCTGATGGTGTTTAAGGTAATAACTGTAAATAGCTCTGTTAACTATTTGAGAATTTTTGAACAGAAATTTTTGAAAAGCAGGTCTGATGTTCTTTCCTTAGAACAGGAGTTGCCTAAAAGTAATTAATGTTATTTTGGCAACTGCCTCAGAGCCACTCTCCCACACACATTTTCAAGATGAAATGTTCTGTATCAAATTAAAGTGCTGAATCATTAAGCCAATGGTGCATGTTGCACCACATGCAACAGACATAATTTTAGAAGACTGGCTCCATTACAGAAACCCAAGTCGCTACTACAGGTTTTTGAAGACTCAGCCATAAGCTTGTAGGCTGGGAATCACTTCATTCTTGGGGCACTTCAGCCACTTCCACCGTCCCAGGTTAAGACCTGTGAGTCGCTTTGAGCTTTAGTTTTTCATCTTCCTCCTCCCTGTACCAAAACATCTCAATTTATTTCAACACTGACCAGACAGAGCAGAAAAACAAAAAACAAAAACAAAAGGCCCCAAATGCCTAAGTTCTCTGAGCTATGTGGACTGCTGTTCTAGACTGGATGTCTAGTTCGGCTAAAACACATGCCAGGAGACTACATCAATTTCCTTTATATTTTCAAATAGATGCTCTAACAATAATATCACAGGCATATCTGAAAAAAGCAAGCTACGAACCTTCCAATGCTCTATAGTAAATAGGGAAAGGAAGATCAGAGCAGAAGAGAACGGAATGACTAAAAGCTTAGAAAGGGACTACATCCAGAGACTGAAAGTTTGAATGAAGACGCAGACTCAAAACAAACATGAGACAAGGGAAAGCTCACCTTAAGACTTCAGTCAGTGCAGGTTTCCTGTATGAAATTCAACATGTCATTTCTCTTGGGGGGAAAAAAAAAAGAGTCCAATAATTTTTTCACTTATTTAAGCTGGGTTCAGAAAAAAAGAAAAAAACCTCAGTATTTTATTATGTAATGAATAACTCTTGAAGTTATCACTCATCAAGATTAATAACCCCAGTAAATATTTAATAAATCTCTATGTTGGGCTCCGCTTTGAAGAGGGATTCAAATGAAGGCTACGGCCTGGTTCCTAACTTTAAGGAGCTCACAATCTAGTTAGTATCTATTTCTCTGTACTACTTGGTTATGCAAATATCAATAAATATCAGAGGCAGAGAATGTGACATACAATTCTATCAGTCAACTTGTTGATAATAAAGTCTGAGCCAGTGAATTTCATGAAAATGCTCCAGGTATGCATTGTAATCAAAGAAAATTCCACAGCCCAAATCACAGAAAACTATTTATTTCAGAGAACAGGATCTTATTTAGAAAGGATCACGAATATCAATCACCAAAAGGCGAAACTACCAAGTGCTCGATCAAATTAAGAATAACTGCCAATGCCTTTAGCTGCTTTTGAGAATTCTCCAAAGCTTTATCAGGGTGGACAGGAAACATTTTATTCAGTCTAGCTCACTGTAAATAAATGCAAACTAGAACTGAAGCAGAAACGTTTTTCTTACATGTCTGGATACAGCTCTGCGAGGCAGGTAGGGAACTCCTAGAATAAAGAATGGAGATCCAGAAAAAAAGCAGGATCACCCAGCCTTCCATTAGGCCTGGGGCATCTGCGTGATTCTCCCGGGCAGCCGGCTGGCGGCGAGGCCTCGGGACTTAAGGAGACCAGCGTCGATCCACAAGACGGCTCTCCAGCTGCCTTCCACCCCACCACTCATGTCCCAGAGAAAACAGGCCTGAAAGGGGCTACAGTGCAGAAATGAAACCCCCAGAGTGCCACTTCTTGGTTTCTGAAGCCAACTCCAGAGAACCCAGCTGGGCAAACAGCAGCTCTAAGGACACAAGACGACACATGAACACAGAGCGCATTGTGCCACATCCCTCTGGCTGTTCATACTGAGAAAAGCAGAGTAAAGACGATACAACTTAAAACTGCGTAACTACAAATAAAGATTCAAGTGTACAGAATACAGTGTTGCCTTTTTAAGTAAGTTCCTAAACCTAAAAGCCATAAAGCTAGGAAAACATTTATACTATGAATTAGAAAATTATACAATGAATCCTTAGAAAAATTAAACCTTATAGCAAATATAATAAATCAAATTTAAGTGAAGTAATTCTGATCAGCTTCAAAATACTCTACACTTGTTTGCAAACAACTTTATTTTTTCGCACCCAAACAAGGCTTAGCCGCAAGTTGAAGGAAGTCACAGAAGTCAGGGGTTCACCAGCTCCCTATGTTTTACCTTCATCAGAGACTTTTCAGAAAGGGTGAGTAGATAGGGTACTAGAAAAACAGAAAACTATTACCTCACTTCCTTATTTTTTCACAGACAAAACTAAAGCATAATTAATTTCTGTACATAAAACGTGCATTAGTATCATTATCGTGGCAAAACAAAAAAAGGCTGATGAGAAATTAATGATTCCAAACATTCTTAACACACAAATTTAGTTTACTTCTCAAACTGAGCAAACATCTTCTAGAGTTAGTAGTAATGAACGTTGAAAAATAAGACTGCTTTAAAACATACATCTTAGACGTGCCGCTACATGAATTTCATTGAGCATGAGGTATAAGGTTGTTTTAAATTTAAACTTAACGAACTTTGACATTTCACAGTACTCAAAGTGAAAGACGCAGTCAATATGGACAAAGACTGCATAAACTTTCAAAAAGAACCTTATTAAAATCACACACGTGTTCCAGGATATTAACATTTCAAAATCAGAAAATTTCCACTGTCAGAGCGATTAACAGAATGAATCATATTCCCTGAATAATTAGGGAAGGACAGAGTAGAGTTTTAATAGGCACATAAGCTTTAGGAGATCACTGTCCCGTGTACAACATGCACATTCACATGCAAAAGTAGCTTTAAAATAATGCTTTTTTAAGATTAGCAAGTTGTAGCTTTTTTTCTGACACATGTGAGTGGTGGGTAAAAGGGAAGCTGATGTGCTTCCTGTGTTCTGATTTGACACTTTTACTTTCTGGCTCTTGCTGAGCTGAGCTGCATACCTATAAATACCTCAATAGCCTCCAACTGTGATTTCCAGCAGAGAAACTAAATTTGTCTTGTTCCCCTCTGAAAAAAAAATGGATGACTTATCTATCTTACCGAAAACAATTTGGTTAAATAAAAAAAAAAAAAAAAAAGGAATGAGTATCTGAAAACGAGAAATCACTATAACTAAATAAAATGTTCAAAAATAGAAACATATTTGAATTTTGAGCTCAATGAGTATTCAAAGCTAAGTCTCACAGAAGCTCAAAGAGATTTAAACACACGAAAGACCACTCCCTAGAAGGTACAGAAACCTTACCATTTACAAGCGGTAAGGACACACATAAAATCTCATTTTATGCAACACATGTCATATACAGCTAATATGACTGCTTTTACTATTACAGAAGCAAATTTGTTTTAAACGAACTGATTCAAAAATGTTTTTAAGGTTTTCTAATGGCAAAAAAAGATCATTCTTTGAAAAGAATTACCACTTTAGTAAATTCAATTTATAAATCTGAAAATCATACTTTTCCTAAGCCAAACAGATAGCCACTTAATAAAGAAATACAGGGAAAAAATGGAAAAAGACTTATTTAGGATGAATAATTTTAATATGTACAACATTATTTAAGATACATATTCACATTTTCCCTCTTGTGTAGCAACATGCCTACTTAAGAAAAATACAGATTACTTTCTCTGGATGTATATTTGGAAATTAAATTAAAAATAAACTTTGCCTTTGTACAGAAATATTCAGACATACTACTATCTGAATACAGTAATTTCACTACCCTAAGGCAAAAACATGGGGTTATTTTCAAATTATTTTAAGCACCATTAATACAGAATTTTACACTGAAATTTGTATTAACCTATCTGGCACATCAGTTAGCCTAAACAAATTACAATAAAGAATATCAGCTTTTTAAAGAACCATCACTTTACACACCGGTCATGTTAAAGATCAACAGAGAAGCATTTAATATATGAATCATGCTAGAAACATTTTTATAATCAAGTATATTATAATCATCCCAATCAGTTCGTGGGTTAGAAAGACAAGCATCAAGGGTTAATCACAAAACAATCTGCTATTAAGTTTCTCAATTTAGTTCAGCGAGTACATTAGTTGAAACCAAACAGATACAGAAACCAATTACACCACCGAGAACAACATTGTCAGTGCACTCTGTCCACAACTACAAGGATGAGGAGGGCCCATGAGAGGTGGGGAGAGCGGAGCGAGGGACTAGCTAGGAGCTGTACTGGGGAGAAAGATCACGTGCTTGCCTTGTACTGTTGGGTCACAGCTGCCCCACTGCATGTTAAGCCCTGGGAGAGCAAAGGAGAGAAAGAAACAGGAGACTGCTTCGGGTTTTCGTAAGCCAATGACTTCAGTCCCTGAATCAAAGTTACTGGTTATGTAAATCCAAAATGACACAAGTCTTGCCCTGAACCCCTTCATTCTGTGACGTACCATCAACACCATCTGCTGTTTCGCTTTCTTCTTCTTCTTCTTCTAGCATTTCAAAAGGAGTCATTATATCATAGAGAAATGAGAGGAACCCATAAAACCAATCTGAACTCTCCTCTGCTAAAATATTAAGGACTTCCTCAAGAGAATCAATATTTTCATTACTGCCATCTTTGGTCAGGCCTACATAAAGAATAAAGGAAGAGAGAAAGAGAAAATAAGGAGAGCAGTTAGGTGGAAAAAAGAAGTTGAGGAAGAGTGATCTCAAAAAGGATGTGCATCATGGTCACAGAAGTTTACGGAAAAGGTATTTTGGAAAATAAAGAAGCTGATTAAGATGCACACCTTACAATCAACTCTCAATCGTATGTCCCACAGGAAAGGCACAATTGCACCAATCCTCATTCCTACCAGCCCCTAACCAGGGCTTTGCCTTTCTCTCGGTAGAGAGTCTAGAGTCCCAAACACAAAATTGTTATCGGCCAAAATCAACTGATTTAATATCAGTGGGAAGAACGAATGAAAGCAGTATCAGGGTATAAAGATAGACACTTCTGACAACCTCCACATTTGCTGATTTACCGACCAGATATTATCGAGAGTTGATTATACAAGCATTTACATGTAACAGTACATATTCACTGAAGAAAATAAAAAGGTTCATCTCCTCACACTTTTCCCCTTAGGGCCCAGAGTTACCTTAAGAAACTCTGGAATTAACATGACTAGCAAGATTACTGTTTATAGCATCCACAGATGGACATATAAATATATTCAAGTTATATCAGATAATCAACTTAAATTTTAACACTCTAAGATGTTAGCAGTGTTTGCAGTGTTCTGGCTACTGACTCTTGGTCTTGTAATTCTGACCAATAATAATGAGTCAGCTACTAATAATAATTCACTCTGGTGACCCATACTGAATTGGATCAAGGTCCCAGTCAGTCATTTGCAATAGGAATATTCCAAGGTTCTCTTTCCATAGGCCTAAGATATAAGCTTCTACCGCAAAGACCTCTGGCTCCTGTTTGGGTTTTGTTTCATTTTGTTTTGTTTTAAGTGTCAGTCCCAAAACAGGCTATCCTGATGGAAAGCAAAGTATATATTGTTTTTATCCTATTTTTTTTTTTCCTGTGAAGAACTGGCTTTGGGTAAGAAACCTCTCTTGGCCCAGTAAATATAAAAATCCACCAATATTGCCAAGTCCTATATAACAACACACATAATTTTGAAAAAGAAAAGAAAAACCCAGGGTAGAGGGCTCTGAGTGTAAGAAATGTGAACATCCATGACTTTAGAGCTTTTCAAATTATATAACCACCTAATTCAAGTAGGTCAGGCTTGGGCAATTCAAACTTTCTCCATGTAGCATAACACTCAGCAATCAATAGTGGCAGCTAAGCTATACCAATAAGATACCTAGTATGAATATTAAAGCATACAGTGTATTTCCCCCACTTTAGTCCATAGAAAAGCTACATCATATCATTCTTCATGTATAGGGGGGATAGGAGAAAACAAATTGCACTTGGTATTTTTGGTATTTAAATTGCTTTCTGATACAACTAGAATATTTTTCACTGAATTTAACAGTTGACAAGGGCTATGAACCAAGGTCTGTATTCCGATTCAAATCTCTGTGGGAGTAATATCGTTTCTTCTGCTTGCCTTTACTGCAGCTGTGTATTCACAATAAACATGTTTCTTTTTCTCCATTTTCAAAGATTAGTACTTCCAAGTATCAAGTATAAATTATAAAGCTTTACTACCCTTCAGTATGACAGGCAGAAGTGTTCAACAAATATGCAGAAGTATCTGAACAAAACTATGACCCAAATGTGCAACCTTCTTGTGGTTCTTAAGACAAAAATACGACTTAGAGGAGAAAAGGAGAAATATTCTAGGGGTAGAATTCCTCAGCCGCTGAGAGCAGGCCTGAACCCAAGGGCGGAAGTGAATGCCTTCGAGTGGACAAGATCCAGTTCACTCATGCGTGCATCTGGTCTACAAAAGCTTATCAAGTATCAAGGCTCTAGGAATTGTTGATGGCCTTCCCTTCTGTTCTCCAGCCACACCTGATATGGTGCCAGCTAGGTGCTAATCACAGACAAAAGCACAATCATGTAATCGTTAGATGGTGCTACTCTAAGCATGGAGTCCTTGGATCATTTTCCTGTAAATTTTATTCAGGAAACAAGTTTTCAAAGAACACAATGTCCAGCAATGTAGTTTTCAATAACCTGAACCATTATCAAAGATACTTTCCTTTAAGTAGGAAGTATGTAAACTAGAACGGGCTTAGAATATTTTCAAAGTATATCTTAAGGGCCATGGCCAGAAACAGTGAAATAAAATTAATGATGGCTATTCAGAATATCTTGATTTACCTACACATATTTCATTCTTTCTTTATATTTCACAAGAAAAAACAAATCTTAAGATGGGAAATGTAAATATGGATGGGTACATTTCCTCAAACTGGTGACATTAGGTATATGCAGATTTAAGAATGCAGAAAGAAATACTTATGAAAGAAATGCCAACCCCATGAAAGCTCAGCATATCTCAAACGCTACTACATCCACAAGCCAAGCTCCCCCTTAATCTCCAGCTCCCTACCTGTGTCTGCCCCTTTGTGCCTTAACCCAAAACCCATACCCTTGAGCAGCTCTCCAGTGAGAATGTACCCAAGAAGTCTGGTTTATTTTGGGATAGACACTCACTGAATTTGCCCCCCTCCCCCCATAACCTTTCCCTGAACACATAGAGCCCATTACTATCTCTGTAACCCAAGAATTCACCAGGCTCTCTCTTTGCAACAATCTGCCAGGAACACAGGCACAATTAAGCTACGATAACCTCACAAACTAGAAAAGAACTTTAGTTATAAAATTCAATTCCAGTCAAGCTTGTATTTCATGCAGAGAATTCAATCATCATAGAAATAAGGTCCAAAGACATAAGTGAGCCTGACCGCTCACCTTTGGTTTGTTTCAGCTGTGAAGCCACAGGCTGTGAATTAGTACATGTATATGGTTAGACAGTTTATCTTAGCTGTCATCCATTTAATAGTCAAATTACCAGAATGAATGCTGAGATTCACCAAATTTGGTTCTACCTCTAAATATATAATTTTTATAAAAGGAACAAGTTATAATTTGCCCATACCACATATAGGTCTATTGTAAATGGCAATGTTCCAAGTTATGATAAATTAACCTCTTAATGGTTGCTTAAAAACATTATAGGAAATAAACTCCCACAATCTAAAATACTAAAAATCAAGTTACTATTGTATTTGCTATAGAAATCAGTGTGTTCTATAGGAAAAATAATATATTTTAATATTTAAAAGTTGATATTCCCTGACAAACCACATAGCTAATTTTCAGCCAAAAAAAAAACCAAACAAACAAAAAAAAACACAACCAAATATAGCAGATGAGAAGTATGATTATCTCTAAAAATGAGGAGGCATGGCCCACATGAAGTTATCTTTATGGGTTTTAGAACCCATCTTTATCTATTCAGAACCCATCGTTTAAAGTAAAATAATACAATGGAGTAATAAACCATTTATAGGCAAGCAAATTAGCATCATTCCAATATGTTAATTTCTATATATTTTACTTCTTTTACATGTCTTGGATTATAGTCTTCTGAGGACTTACTATATTTGTAGAAAAATTTAGATTTGTAATGACAACATTACACAGAAAATTCCATTAAGGTTAAGACAGGGGAAAAAATTTCATAGATAGTAAGTTTTCCACTGGTAAGGAGCAAACATAATTCCCACTGGGCAGTAATAAGAAAACAGAAACTAAGGTCAAAATTAAGAAGCTAAATTACATTTAATCACAACTACACCTTATTTTTCATATTTAAAGCTTACTATTCTATAAGGAGGTTAAGATTAATCTGCTGAAAACTATACCATTGGTTCTAGATGTGATATCCACCCATTTTTCTTCTCATCCATAAAATAGACACAAAACTGTGTGTCTACAATGAATGCCTTTGCACTATTACTCTAGCGAGCATAGTGGACATTACCAGGCTGTATCTGTTATTTGTCTAAGTAGTTTTGTATACACAATTTTAATGCATGTAACACTACATAGTAAAGCAAAGGAAGTGATGTTATTTCACAAGCGGAAACACACATCTCACCAGGCCAGATTATATAAAATCTGCATATTAAAATTAGCACCATCCTTTCTGGGAAGGCAGCATTTTAAAACAAACGAGGGAATATCATATATTTATATATTACAAGAAATATCTCAATGATAAAAGACAGGTAATTCTAGTGATAGAGAAAGGTTCAGATTTCTGAAATAAAGAAACCCAGCCAATAACTACTGGTTCATATTTTAATATTACCTTTAAAATATGCATAGGACATTTCAAATGTTTAGCTCCAACATTTTATTTCAGAATGAATTTATGTAAGCCTTTAGAAACTTACATTTTCAAATGGAAGTGAATTATGTCAACTGATGATAATGAATGGCTATAATTACTATATCTGAAAACAAGCTAGTACATTATCTATATGTGCAAATATTAAGTTCAGAATATGAAGTGTTTTAAATCTGAAAATAGAGATGAAATTATTAGGCTTATAAAAATATTATGTGCAGGAGCTATATATTTATCCACATATAAAAGTAAATTGAAATGTGAGTCCATGGAAAAACAATTAAGCCATCAACATGTCAGTAAGAATTACATATATAATTAAACTGGGAAAATATCTTCCATAAAATGTGTATGACATAGATATTATTAAGGCAAAGATACTGTTTTGTTTCCAGCAAAAAATAAAAAATCTACTTGCCTAATAAAACTTTGGCATCATCCACATCAAAATCTCCATCACCATCAGCATCATAGACTCCTAGTTTTCCTGCAAAGGGGAGGAAAAGATGTATGGGAAGAAAGAGGAAAAACATTTGATAAGGTATTACCACTTACTTCAGTCTTGAACATCAGCCATAAATGTTACCAAGCAATGCATTTCTTGGCTCTCTGAATCCCGAAAATCCCAACTAAATATCTTACCTACAAATGACAGGCAATTCGCTCACAGATTCAGGAAGTGTTTGACTAACAATCTAACGGAGATAATATTTTCTTTAAAGTTTTAATAGTACTCTGATTTAATCCTTTCGGAAGAATTTTATTATGCTGCTAAAAAAGATTTTAGGTAAAATTTTCAACATATAGACGAAACATTACTGATTTCTATCTAACATGAAACTTAAATGCATCTAAAGGATGAAAGTTCCTACCACCAAAGGAAGGCCCACCAGACTAAATACAAATAATTAATATTTATTAACATCAAGTATAAATACTGAAAATAAGAGGGAAATTAATTTTAAATTTTATAAAATAATTATTCACAATGGAAACATCTTAAATCAACCTTAAAAAAGACTTCTGGAAATAAAGTATGTAAAACTGGCTTCCTGAAATTCAAAGGAAAACTTAGTTATCCCACCTAAAACTTAATTAGCGCTGGCTATCAAAGAAAAAAAGAAAAGAAAACAAAGCTTAAAACTGACAACCTGAGAAGACAATACTACCAGAGACTTTCCTCATCAAGCAGAATAGATACGTATCTTAAGGCTTTACTCCCTAGGAGCGCGGCTATATTTAGCACTTCAACTATGAGTCAAATACATTCAACCCTAAAAATCATCTTAAAATCAACATGATTTATAGCTCATCATTGGATCATGGTTGTGAAGAGACATAACGTGCAGAAATATTTCAAACAACAACCACAAATACAGCATTAGTACTAAGACACCAATCTGTAGTACTGTTATCTCTTTAAGAATAAGTAAATTAAAACACTGCCTATCAGCAGACAGAACTTTCGGAGGAGAGTGGCTGTGATCAACCTTTACTTTCCCAGAGCCCTTGTGCTACTGAGGGAAACAGTTAACTTGCTATGTGGAAGTCTGGTTTAGAAAGCACATTAAAAATGATGATGATGATGATGATAATAATAGTGATAGTAGTGATGGAGAGATAAGGGAGTATTGTTTCTATTGCTAAGAAAAATATAAATAAAAAGCACTAATCTGCAGGTCAAGGCAGTCCAGAGCACAGAGCTCAAGTGGAACTAAAACACAGAAAATACCATACTTTCTGACAAATTTAACGGGGGAAATTGGTGCTGCCACTTATATTCTCTGATGCATAAAATAAGCATGACGTTTTAGAGACCATCACAAGTAGACTTAGAATGCATCTCCAACAGCCTACCTTGAAGTACCTCTGATAAGTTATAGCGGAAGTCCTTTGCTTTGGCTGCATGCATGTAAAAACATGAAAATTGTTACTTGCTCTTAAATATACAATAATTTTAAATCTCTTCTTTGGTTTAATAGTCGTTCCCTAGCAATGTATCATGGTTAAGTCAACAAAAGCACAGATCTACTCAGAAGTTTGTCTCTAAACTAAAATTCTTCCTCTTTTACTCTCGGAGTCTATCCAGAGACCTCTCCTTCAGTAACCATGGAAAGCTTCAACCAACGGGAGATTACACATAAGCGTGTTTTGCCTCCTCCCCCCCCAACCCCGAAAGATGTCTGTAATCTAACATCTAAAGCAGAAGGCTTTATGGAAGAGAGGGGATTTTTCTATGCAACCCGGTGCACAGAGAACAGCATGGGTTTTGCTTTCAGTGACAGGGTCCACTTTTTTCAGTGGATTATTAAAGAGGAACACCACTTAATCGCAATAGCCAAAAAGTGGAAACAACCCAAATGTCCATCACTGATGACTGGATAAGCAAAATGTGGTGTGTTTCCATACAATGGAATATTATTCATCCATACAATAGAGTACTGAACCTTGAAAACAGTATGCTAAATGTAAAAAGGCAAACACAGAAGACCACATATTGTATGAATCCATTTATATGAAATGTCAATAAGCAAAGCACAGACACAGAAAGTACATTAGTGTTTGCCAGTAAACTGTACATTTTCACATATTAACAATATCGAACTTTATGTTGTTATGTGAATTTTACCTCAATTTAAAAAAAGACATCATAAGATAGAAAAAAAAAAAAACCAAGGAGTATGACTCCAAAAATGGTAATGAATCATTAATGTCAAAAGTCATGAACAACTGCAGTGATTACTGGGAGAGAAAAAGAAAAATCAGGAGAAAGGAAGACAAGTATCAGAAATCACATGGCAACCGCGTCAACAGCATACAGACAGCACCTAACATGCACACACCTCCACACACACATGCACAACCCTATCCCAACACCTCCACACACACCCCCCACACCCCATCCCAGCACATACACACCTCTATTCCAACACCTACACATACAGACACCCCCCCACCTCCACACACACACACACACACACACACACCCCTATCCCAGCACATACACACCTCTATGGCAACACCTGAACATATAGACACCCCCCCGACACACACACCCCTATCCCAGCACCTACACACCTCTATTCCAACATCTACACACACGTACAACCTATCCCAGCACTAATACACACACACACACACACACACACACACACACACACACACACACCCCTATCCCAGCACCTACACACCTCTATTCCAACATCTACACACACGTACAACCTATCCCAGCACTAATACACACACACACACACACACACACACACACACACACACACACACACACGCATACACAGATTCATTCCAAAAAGAAGGGGTGTGCTTCAAAATGCTAAGGAACGATCTTGCAAATTGGGTCCTGAAATAAATTCAGGGGCTCATGAATGTTTTAAATTCATAATATAACAAGATGAACAGAATTTAGAGTACTGCATTTCCTAAGAGTTAAGTACCATTTGATACAACTTTTCTGTGTGACACACATACAACATAAAGCCTTGTTTTTTTTTTAACTACAGGTCATGTTCAAAGAAGACAAGAGCCCTCGCCCCCAGGTAGTGCTGCTAACTACCCCTTGTTCTCACACTGTTGAGAACAACCGAGAGGCTGCAGAAACTTAGAGTACCCCCCAAATAATGACAAACCTTTAAGATTACTAAAGGATGTCTTTTACACTTTTACAAATTCACATAAGAAATGACACCACAATTCTTACCTAAAACTTCCTCATAATCAACGAGATCAAACCAGACGACAGCGACAGACGTCCACACTCCCAGCAATGCAATGACCATAAACCACGTGAAAAAGGAACTTCCAGAAAGTCCTCCTTTCCTCCCATTTTTCTGTCCTCCGTGCTTTGTATCTGTTTAAAAATAAAACAGATGAACAATGCCATTATATAAGGCGACACCTTATTAAAAGCCTCTTTTTGCTGAACTATTTCTCCAGGGATTTGAAAGTACTTACACTGGTAAATCATTTCACAAACAGCTTTCACTCAAATTCTCAAAACATGTTACGCAAAATAAAGATGTTGAAACAGAAAAGATTCTGTTTAGACTTGACATCACATATGTGAAAACTCTGACTTAAAAGAAACGAAAGAAATAAACTACTCATTGGCTAACAATTTTTTAAAAATAAAGTTTGATACAACATGTGTATTATCTTATATGTAATACATATAATATGCACACCTTCTTTCTAAGTTCTTTGCCCAAACCCCGTAAATATAACCTCCTCCAAAGTTCAGTGCATTATCAACGACTTAATGAAGTCCTATAGAAATGTAGCCAAATCCTTTCCTCTGACTCACTTAAGTGTCTGTAGAATCTTTTAAAAGCCTCTTAATGGCCAAAGAAAATGGCTCCCCCCAAAAAAGGCTCTATATTCTTAGCCAAAGAGACAGAAGAAGGAATGAGACTATTTAGAGGAAATAGAGGTCAGGGAAGAAGGTGAAATGGTACAACCACCAGTCCCCTCCTTGACAAATCCCCTGGGGTCCAAGGAAGCAGGAAAAGGCCCATCAAGCACCATCGGTCTCCATGCAGGAAACAGCTTTGTAAACGCTGTCTGCTGTGTGTCATTTATCACACTGGGTGTGTTTAATACACCTTCTCTTCTTCAGGAAATATTCTTACAGCCCAAAGTAAACAAACAAACAAAAAAAGACAGTCAAGTGACACTGAGAGAAAATGGTCAACACTGGCCTTGAAAGAAAGTAGTATTCAAATTTCTCGTAAGAAGTAATATAATAAATATTGTTAAAAGGATAGGTCATATTCCCATACGCCCTTTGAGAGAAGGAAAAGTTCCACCAAGTAGTAGAGCAGCACTGTCTTCTCTGCGTCGAACGGGGGTCATACATTTTCCAAGTGTTCCCAGTGCACAGCGGCATGTGACTCTCACAGAGGTCTTGTCACTGTATCTCAAGAGTGGTATGTATATATCTGGATGACTATAGAGAACAATTCTCTATCCTGTGCAACTGTGCCCCACTCTGCTGGCCCGCTGGCATCCCCAGTTTCCCTGGGTCCCAGAGATTATGACAAACTAACACCGCCACAGGCTTCCCAGTGCCCCTACAGGGGTGATGCCTGGTTCAGAACCACTGGGGGTAAGGGCAGGAATCACCAGCCCTATTTTATAGGAAAAAGATCAAAGGATTCACCAGGACAAGTTGGCCAGAGTTAGGAATTAAATCTGACTTCTACGGTCCTGAGTTCCTTGATCCATACGAGGGGGCCAAACTACATGATTTCAAAAAAACCGCACTAGCTCTAATCTAGAACCTGCTTTCTGATGCCTAAATCCAACTCTCATTACAGAATACTGGTATTAGTTTTCCAAGGGCTCAAATCAAGAATATATTGCCAAATCTTCTAGAAGAAAAAAATGAAAGTCTTATTAAAAAGATACATTTTTTAATAAACCACTAGATCAATTTTTCACTTGATCTTAGCCAAAATGCCGAGAAGTGATACATCAACTTTTCAAAAGGGGCCATAAAAACTAAATCAGTCTGAGAAAATGAGTGTGTACGTGTATGTATACACACTCAAAAACATAGGTTTTTATCTATATATCCATATAAAATTATGACTAAATAAGACATTTTATTCTTAAAGAAAAGGTCAATTTTATTTTCTAATGTTCTTTAAATAATAATAGATCTTTCAAAAAGGACCAGATTTATAATCATATGGTGAATTCACAAAATAATACTTACCAAATAACATATGACCATCTACTCTGTTTCTTATATGATTATTAAAAGTCTCCTAAAAGCTGCCTATCTAAAAAAAGGTAACGTATAGTTTTTCAAATTCTCCCTGGGCATAGATTATAATGTCATGTATTTAAAAAAATTTTTTTTAATGTTTTATTTTTTTTGAGAGAGAGAGAGAGAGACAGTGTGAGCAGGGGAGGGTCAGAGAGAGAGGGAATTACGGAATCTGAAGACAGGCACTAGGCTCTGAGCTGTCAGCACAGAGCCTGACGTGGGACTTGAACCCATGAACCCTGAGATTCACTTAACCGAATGAGCCACCCAGGAGTCCCTATGTTACATATTAAATGCACTTCACACAGGCTTCTCTGTTTCATTATCTGAACACAGCCATGGGAGAGGGAAACTGGGTGAACACTTCAGCAATGTTGGCAGGGAAAGTGATGATTTCTGGTATTTCTGTGTGTCTTAAGTATAGAAATTATAAGAATATAGAGCATCATTAAAATCTTAAAAAATAAAAGAAAGAAGTGAGAACAGGGGAGTACCATAGATACACTAGCAGTGTTGCGTGTTTATGAAATTTCTATACATACGGAGACTTTTTAAAAACAAATTTTTAATGTTTATTCTTGAGAAAGAGAGAGCGAGATGGAGCATGAGCATGGGAGGAGCAAAGAGAGAGGAAGACATAGAACTTGAAGCAGGATCCAGGCTGTGCACTGTCAGCACAGAGCCCGATGTAGGGCTTGAACTCACAAACTCTAAGAGTATAACCTGAGCAGAAGTCAGATGTGTAACCAACTGAGCCATCCAGGTGCCCCATGAAGACATTTTTTTAATGCTACATAGGAGCACCTGGGTGGCTCAGTTGGTTGGGTGTCCTTCTTTGGCTCAGGTCATGGTCTTGTGGTTCATGGGTTCGAGCCCCAATTTGGGCTCTGTGCTGACAACTCAGAGCCTGGAGCCTGCTTCAGATTCCGTGTCTCCCTCTCTCTGCCCCTCACCTGCTCACACTCTGTCTCTCCCTCTCTCTTTCAAAAGTAAATAAACATTAAAGACTTTTTAAAATGCTGTATAAAAACCCTTTATTTATATATTCATAAAAATATATGCACATATACTTGTTTATATAGATTACTAATTATAATAAGAAAAATGCCCTCTGGAATATCCATTTACTGCCAAATAGAGATGGATGTATCATTTAAAATGAGTTTGTAACGAAATCACTAATGAAACAAAATAATTACTTGAATTCCAAGTTCAATTCTATGCCAATTTCTCTTTCTTAAAGCAGAAATGGAGGAAAATATTTAAGATTCTCAAAACGAAAGTATCATTTAACCAAGTTAATTCAGTAACCTAGGTTACTGACCTGCAACACTAAATGTAAGTAAGAAGTGCAAAAAGTGTTTATATGTTTAAACAAAAGCATGTAACTGCGTGCACCACGGCAGAGATGAGGGATGGGGGAGGGCAGACACAGTAAAGAACAGACCTTGATCTACAGACAGTTTACATTTGCTTTAGAAGTGATGCTAACAACTGTAATCAAGCTTCCTAACTTACTGCAAAAAACTCAAGAATATACTTTAAAAAGACAACCTCACCCATTTGAGTTAAAGCAACAAAATGCTCAAAGAAATTAAAAACCAACCGTGCTGACAGAAGGCAGGCCTGTCGGAGGTATGAAAACCAGCAGCAAGAGAAGACCAAGAATTTGAAAAGAATAAATCAGGGGGCTATTTCCCTTGAACTGTCCTGAAAATAATCCTAAGAACAACGGAATAATGACAATCAGATTGAGTCTGTCATTAAAATTATATTTCAAACTGTTTAAGAATGTAAAAAATGGGGGCACCTGGGTGGCTCAGTCGGTTAAGCATCCGACCTCGGCTCAGGTCATGATCTCAGGGTTCGTGGGTTCAAGCCCCATGTCGAGGTCTGTGCTGACAGCTCAAAGCCAGGAGCCTGCTTCTCTCTCTCTCTCTGCCCCTCCTCTGCTCGCACTTTGTCTCTCTCTCTCTCAAAAATCAATAAATGTTGAAAAAAATGCAAAAAACGTACAATAAATCTTAGATTTTTCATTTAAAATACTGTTAAACAGATTCATCACTTTTAAACATCAATAAAAGGGTAAATGTTACTTAGCTAGAATGAATATGAAATTATTAGCAATATTTTAACCATCCTTTATAATGTCAAATAAATTGTTACTCTAGTAAATTCCATAAAGGAACAAAACAGCAAATTATAAAAAGGAGTCTTTCCCAGGACATCTTTGTCAGGAGAACTTTTTAACTGACACCAAGTAATACTCCCTTGATATGTCATTTTGAAAATATGGCGTACGTGGTCCCAAAAGGCAGATTAGTTTCTGTCCAATGAACTGAAAAAGGCACAGTAAGATAAACACTTCAAGAGAGTTTCAAACACCTTACAGAGACCTGAAGTCAGCACTTTGTCCCAAAGCGAATAGCTTGGGACATTCTTTGGGAAGACTATCTCATAGTTAACCCTATTTTCTAAGATCCGAATAAGTCTAAGAGTCTTCATTTCATTTTCTGACTCATGATCCCACGTGCGGTCCCAGGGATTAGTCAAGAGGATTTTGTTAATGGAGGTCAAGAATTCGGCAAGAATTATGGGATTCATTTTTTTCCACGCTGACCCACCAAAAGTAATGACCTCCAAATCAGAAAACTGTTCTTCCTACCAAACACAGAAAATTACCACAGCGAGCAATGAAGTGTGTCTCTCTATAAAACATAGGCTAGAGACAATAGGTAATTTTATGTGTTCAGTTGAGGAAAAGGAAAATAAGAAGATGTGTCCCAGCACCTGAACAGGAGTCAGTCAGTTACTTCACTGATTACAAATCAACCACGTCCAAGTTTTGCTTGGCCTTATGCTGCTGAATTTATATTTGTACATAAGCCCCACACATTTAAAGTTAAAAAAAACAACATAAAAGCTGTGAAGGAACTCATCAAACTGGTTATTTTTTTATGTTACAAAGTGTCACCTTTCGTGAGCCAAGAACTGATAAATGTGGGTCAGAAGTACGAGCTGATTGTACCTAACTAGGTAGGTTATGTAATCCACAGAAACCAAGAGAAATGTCTTCTAAAAGAACTAAAGATACGTATCTTGTGTTCTTCCTCGTGGCTGGATGAGGTGCTTTATCAGAAGAGTCCAGAGACCCATTCGAACCATTTATTTAAAACGGTGTTCAAAGTGAAGATCCTCGTATTCTCTGTACTAATAATAGACCCCTTACAGTGGTCCCTCAGGCAGCTCAGAGCTGGTAGCTGTCTTGGTGTCTTACTACATCTTTTCTTTTTCTTTTTTTTCATAAATACAGATTTGTTTGTGAATATATGAATATGCAGCAAGACCACCCTGGTAGGGTTGCCGAATGTAACAAACAAAAATAAATCATAAAAAGTCCAACTCAAGTTGAAAAACGAAAACATAACGAGCTAATGTGGCTTGCTTTCAACTAAGTGGAAAGACATTCTTCTCTCACAAACGAGAGCAAAAACAAACATACAAAAATGTAAATTCAATTCATTATTAGAGAACACTCGAAGTTAATGATTCAGCTGAAATACGGAATAAAATATCGGTCTCCTTACTTTGCATTTATCACCCGCTTCACAAAAACTAGGTCAGTTGCCACATATGGTAAAGCCTGAGTCCCGCTGTGCCTGAACTAAGTGTGCTCACTGACAGGAGACTCACACGTGCCTTCAGTTGCCTACAGTGGGCTATGAACCCAAGTCTACACACAATTCTTTAAATTTACTGTAATTACAAGACCCAGGAAGACTGCTTGTACATTTCCCTGAAGTTTTTAAAACGCGGTGTCTGATTACACAAATCTATAATCTAATATACTAAAAGCTATTCTAAGACACTGAAACATATTCAGATCAAGGACAGATTCTCCAGGAAAAGTTAAACTACCGTCAAAGGTTGACGTCTCCCGCAGTTCTAAATAGAAAATGCAGAAGATGTAGTCGAACAGTCAAAACTATTTTAAACTGAAAAGAAAGCTAAAAATTGCCAGCTAGATGCCAAACCACTTTTAACCCAAACAATACAAAAGTGCCTTTACCTTCAGCCATTTTGGTTTCTTCAATCCATGAGCGGTGTATATGGAAGACAAAGCTCCGGGCGCGGCCCGCAGGGACCAGCACCCCAGGGCCCTTCCCCACAGAGCCTCAGCCTGGCCACCTGCTCCGCGGACGAGGCCTCTAGAGCTGAAATTGGACCTGACTGCAACCTCCGGTCAGCAGCTATTTTTAGAGACCCCTTCCTCGTGGCCAAATACCGCTAACCGCTCAGGCTGAAAGGCCTCCTCACAAAGCGACAGCCAGCCTTCCCCCACTTGTGGGATTCCGCTGTCAGCCGGCCCTGCCTCCCCGCTCCAGACCCTAAAAAAACTCAAGCATGCGGGACAGAGAGACGGAACACAGAGTGCTGCCAGTTTTGTTTCCTTGGATGGGTCCCGAATGGTTCTAGCCCAAGTACCAAACCATTCAAAACTGCAGCACGCCTTGCGCTGGCACGGGGCCCAGGCCCAGAGCAGCTGCGTCTGGCCCTTCGGGAGCTGATCACATGCCTACACGAAAAGACCACCACTTAGTTTGTCTGAAAGAAACAGAACACTAAGTAACTAGAAACTAATTAATGCTCTAGGATTCTGATTCACAGGTATTACCGTCCCGAGTCTAATTCTAATGCAGCAAAAGTAAAAAATAAATATAAACAAAAATAAATAAAAATAAAAATGCTTCCCTAGAGAAGAAGGGAGAAGAAGCTGAGACTGGAAACATGGAGGGAGAGAGGGAGGGGAGAGACGGGGAGAGGGAGGGGAGAGACGGGGAGAGAGGGAGGGGAGAGACGGGGAGAGGGAGGGGAGAGACGGCGAGAGGGCTGACAGGCTGGAGGGGAGCGGGCGGGGAAAGGAGGGACCCTGTAGCACGGCAATCATGATCCAGGAAACAGGACCCCAGAGAAAATACTGGAAAGCCAGTGTGCAACTGTATTCTGATTTTTTCCACTTCCTTCCAACCCCAACTCCACACAGTCCCTTCTGGGAAATAAAACCAGCCCAAAGCTACTACCACTTACTCACTGACTTAAAATTAGCAGTTCACAGAAGCCATCAGAGCTCTGATTAGTTTATTAAATTAATTTAGCACAAATAGTATCAAGAACAAGGCGGCAACCTTCTAGAACTGTTGATGAGTGCTTACTTTTTTCTTAGTCAACAAATGCTTCACAAGCAAATTAAACATTTAAATGTTCTGAAGAGGAGGCAGCGCCTAAGGTACCAATAGTTGATGGCCAAGAGCTGACGCGGAGTGAACGAGGCATCAGGGCCAACTGAGCAAAGCTGATGACCCCGAGCCACTGCCCCCAGGCCTTTCCTCAGACCCGTCCCGCTGAAGCGAGTGTTTGCTGAAACGCTACATGACGGTGAATCCTCTGTTGGCAGGGAACGAAGATGGCCCACGGTCACACAGATGTATTAGACAAGTATCTCGGAGGCTTTCTCGCGTTGTTTTTAGGGAGAATGAGAGTAACAAGGGACCTGTCCTGGGGCCACAGGAAGCCAAGCCACTGCACTCACATGGTAGGCAGCCCACTTCAGACTTCAAGAAACCCGGATTCAGTTCCCGGCTTCCTCACGGGCTTGGACTGGGGGATCAAATCTTTGGGGCCTCAATTTCCTTGCCTTTAGAATGTGTCTTGGCATTAAACCAGGCGTGCAAATGTTTGTTGACTTCGCCATCCAACACGTTTCCAATAAGCCAATCAGGACACACGCACAGGTCTGCACACCTCCCGTCCCAGCTCCTGTCCGCGATGCCAGCCTGCCGCCACGACTGCCCGAGCCGCCGGAGTCCCTGTCTCCCTTACGGGCCTGGCCTCGGCCTCGCCAGCTGCATTCGAAAGTACGGGTCTGTGGCCAATGCTGGCCTGGGATGAGAGTCACACCTACTAAATGTGGGTGCTCCTCACCCCTGAGGCTTCTCCAACACAGCTCCAATCAACCCCCCTTGACAAATCTTCACCACACACATTTACACAATCTACCCCTTTCCCTTTTACAAGTTTTACAGGTTTTCTTTTTTTTTTTTTTTTAAATATTTTTATTTATTTCTAGGAGAGAGAGACACAGCGTGAGCAGCGGAGGGTCAGAGAGAGAGGGAGTCACAGACTGAAGCAGGCTCCAGGCTCTGAGCTGGCAGTCAGCACAGAGCCCGACGCGGGGCTCGAACCCACGAACCGTGAGATCATGACCTAAGCGAAAGTCGGACGCTTAACCGACTAAGCCACCCAGGCGCCCCACAGGTTTTCTTTTTAAAAAAAATTTTTTTATGTTTATTATTGAGACAGAGAGAAACTGGGGGAGAGGTAGAGAGAGAGGGAGACACAGACTCTGAAACAGGCTCCAGGATCCGAGCTGTCAGCACAGAGCCCGACGCGGGGCTCGAACCCACAAACCGTGAGATCGTGACCTGGGCCGAAGTCAGGCGCTTAACCCAACAGTGAGCCACCCGGATACCCCACAAATTTTACAGGCTTCCAACAAGATGACTTCCCTCCTAAGTGTCACAATAACGGCACACCTGCTATTCGAGGTAAAGTGAAGAGGCTAACTCTCTGAAATAACATTTAATCAGTCTCTTTCCTTAAGGAAAACGGAATTCTGAGTTCCAAGCAACTATCACTTATAATAATGACAACTTATTTTTATGACAGGAAATGTTTGTGAAACATGTAAAAACAAACTCATGTGCATATAGCAGATCATGGCTTTAAAACCTTGGCAATGGCAACCAAAGTAATAAATGATTCCTTGTCTTCGTTGCTGGGACTAACAGCGAATTCCTACATCCAGACAAAGACCGAGCTGTGACATGCGCTCTGAGAGCGTTATCATCAGCCCGATCGATGCCACTGGAGACCATACGAGCCAAGTCTCATGTCCACGGACCCCCGGCTTCACCTGCTTCCAAACATGCCAGGGAAGCCCACGCGCTGCCCGCGATGACCCCCGTCCCCTCGCCCCGGCGGTGGGTGTCCGCAGCAGCGGCTCTCAGGGGCACACCCGTCACCGGAGGGCCGGTCACAACGCACACTGCTGGGCCCACTCCCCGGTGGGGGCCTCTGGGGCCGAGAACATGCGTTCCGCACGGGTTCCCAGCCGGGTGGCGGGAGGCAGCCGGTCCCGGCACCGCACGAGAAGGGGCCACTGCGCCACGTCCTGCGCTCGCCGCCCGCACTCCCGGGGTCCGAGGCGGAGGAAAGGAGCGCCCGCTCTTACCAGTTTCCCGAGCACCCTCTCCTCACCGCCTAGGAAAGAAACAACGAAGCCCTGACCCTCCGAGGCCCGTGCCATCCGGTCACACTGCCCCCCAGCCCGCCTCGCCACGGCCACTGACCCCCTCCGGGGCCTCTCCCTCCCCATACTCACCTCCAAGCTAGCCATGACCACGTGGCGTCAAGGGCCACCTGTGGCAAACGCGACAAGTTCTCTCTCCTTCGTTTCCTCACCCCCGCTGACCTTGCTCCCTCCATCCTGAATCCAACACTCTATTTCCTTTTTTTTTTTTAAGTTTATTTAAGAGAGAAGGAGAGAGAGAGGGAGGGAGAGAGAAGGAGAGAAGGGCCGGGGGGAGGGGGGAGAGGGAGAGGGAGAGGAAGGGGGAGAGAGAGAGAGAGAGAGAGAGAGAGAGACTCCAAAGCAGGCCCCGCACTGTCACCGCAGAGCCCGACACAGGGCTCGAAGTCACAGATGTGAGGTCAGGACCTGAGCCAAAACCAAGAGCTGGGTGCTTAGCCAACCGGGCCAGCAGGCGCCCCCAACAGTCATTCTTCCATCCCTCCCGTGGCTCTGGTTAGAAACGCACCCCACTCCCCTGCCTGATCACACGTCGTCCTCGGGGAAACCTCTGTAGCCGGGCTGGCACGTCCATCTTCACGGATGCCGCAGCCCCGCTAAGCAAGCTGTTTGCTTGAGTCCATCATGGCAACTGCATGATATCCTAAGATGGCAGAAGTCTGTTTCTTCTCACACACACACACACACACACACACCCCTCCTCATCTACCTACAGTCTCCACAGCAAACATGAGCAACTTTCCCCATCTGAAATCTTATTCTTAAACAGCCAACATTACAGACACTGACAGAAGGCAACTGTGCGGACACTGAGGAAACCCTGCGTACGCACCCCTCCCCGGCGGGGGGGCGCCACCTCTAAGAGTGAAGCTTTGGGCTGTACCGAATATGTGAGGCACAAATAAAGACATCCACCCGGGTCACACACCCTCCTGTTCTTCCAGCCTGTTTACTCAACAGTTTCTTCTTGGATCCCGTAGTCCTCTTGCTGGTACTTTCTTCTGAACTCCCCCTCGCCTGCCGTCTTCACACCTTTCCACGTCCACGTGGAGAGTCCACGGTCCATCAGGGAAGTCACTCCTCCGTTCCTTCACTGCGCCCATCCGCCCTGACGGTCCCCCAGGCCGAACACGCCCTCACGCTACGCGCGGCCGAGAGGCGCCCCGGAAGCAATCCCGCACAGCACACGCCGCAGCCAACCCCCGCCAGCCCCCGGGCCCGCGTCTCTGCACCACTCCCTTCCCTGTTCTCCACAAGGACCATGTCAGACATCTCTGCCCCTCAAGAACTCGATGCTCTCCCACGCAGACGATGCCACAGGCTCCGACATCACAGAAGACAGAGCACGAACAGGACACTGGGCTGCACTGCCGCCCGCCACAAACCCACACTCACCAGCATCCGCTCTCCGTCCGCTTCCCGGTTCCTCCGCTACCTCACCCTCCTCACCCCTTCACTCTCCCCTCCATCAGCCTCTCCGCCTTCACTACGTCGTCCCTCAAGCCCAGAGCCCCTGCAACGCCTCCTTCCCATCACGGACGCAATTCCCAACAGAGCTACTACTTCACTCCTTTCATTCTGTGACTCGCTGCTCACACCCCTCACGCAGGCTGCGATCCGGCTTCTGCACAGGGGACTCATCCTAACGTCACGCCCACGCTTTCCGTGTCACTGAACCCAACGGAACATTTTCAGTCCTCAGGTCCTTGCCCTCTCAAAGGCATTCTCTCTCCTTAACCATTCTGCTTCCTTGACTTTCTCTGCTTCTTCATCTCCGAACTTCCTACTTCTCCGTCTCCTTTGCTAGTTCACTCTCTTCTAGTTGACTGCTCAATGTGGAAATTCCATATGCTTTGGTCCTATGCCACCTCCCTATGTGAGTGGTGCGTCCATACGACTTACACGCTGCTCTCCTGGGAGGCCCAGACACATCTGTCTACCCCGCAGCCGTGGGAATGCTTACGGAGGCCCCAGACTCTGCACACACACAGCTGACCCGTGACCGGTTTCCCTCCCCTCTCTAGCTGCCCACGTCTCAGGAGCACTGCCAGCAAGCCGGCCGCTTAAACCGAAAACCTGAGACTCATCCTTGACTTCATCCTCTTCCTCTTTTCCCAAATACCCACCTCTCAGGTCAGAGTCTCTGCATCAGGCCGTTGCAGACGGCTTACCGCCACGCCAAGACAGGGCTTGCCCTCAGCCCCTGGGTCATCCTTGCCTGTTGACCCCAATATGAGATTTTTAAAAGCCATTATATGTGCCATGAATAAAAAGAAGTGGGAAATTGTGTCTCAAACCACGCGAATTTCTACCCCTCTACGGATATCACCCAAATCCACATTACCATCATCTCAGGGCTCCTACAACACTTTAACATACTTTTATTGCTCTATACAGCAGCCACAGTATTTTTTTCCATCATTACCCTTTAAAAAAAAAACCCTATTTTTCTCAGGGGTTCATGTTACTCTTAGGATAAAATAAAAATCTTTGATGTGGCCTATGAGACTCTATTTGACATGGCCCCAGCCTACCACTCTGGCTCTCATTTCGTGTCACTTCCTGTGGCTGTGTATGTTGCAGACAGAAAAAACTCACCCCACTCTGGTCCTATCTCAGGGTCTCTGCACAGGCCATGCCCTCTTCCTGGATGAATGTCAACACTGAGTTACCACCACTTAGGTGCCCCCAGCCCGGCTACCCCCGGCTTGTTCTGCTTAAATCCCACCTCTTCAAGGAGGCCCTCCGATAACACTGTGACCGAATTTTCTTTTTCCTTCTGTTTCTCTTTATTATTATTATTTTCTTTTTCATAACGACAAGCGTACCCTTTAATCCCCATCTCTTATTTCGCCCATCCCCTCGCCTCCCCTCTGGTAACCATCAGTTTGTTCTCTACGGTTAAGAGTTTGTTTCTCGCGGGGGGTGCCTGGGGGGCTCAACTGGTTAAGGGTCCAACTGTCGATTTCGGCTCAGGTCATGATCTCACAGTTCGTGATATCGAGCCCCACCTTGGGCTCTGTGCTCAGAGCAAGGGGCCTGCCTGGGACTCTCTCCCTTTCTGCCCCTCCCCGCCTCATGCTTGCAAGGTCTCTCTCTCTCAAAATAAACAAACTTTTTTTTTTTAAAAAGACTGTTTCTTCATTTGTCTTTCTTTCTTCCTTTGCTCATTTGTTTTGTTTTTGCCCACTCAGAAACTCCAAGGTGGTAAAAAGAAACAAAAAAAAAGTTCTTTTTTCAAGACTAAAAAGAGTAACAACAACAAAGCCTAGCTCCGCTCACCTAAGTCTAAGGCAAGGAAACTACATCACAAAACTCACAGGTGTGACCACGACTGATCAGCAGCTGCGTCCCCAAATACTTTTTGACCTTAACCCCTTTAGACGGCACAAGAGCCACAGCGATCCCTCCTCCCCGGCTCCCACTTTCTAGGACAACAGAATTCATCATTTACAAAAAGTGTTCTCTAGAGGCAAATGGAGGGAGATGGGGGCGGGGGCGGGGGTAGAAAAGCACCAGCACAGGGCGCCTGGGTGGCCCAGTAGGTTGAACGTATGGCTTGGGCTCAGGTCATGATCTCATGGCTCATGGGTTCGAGCCCCGCGTCGGACTCTGTGCTGCCAGCTCAGAGCCTGGAGCCTGTTTCGGATTCTGTGTCTTCCTCTCTCTCTGGCCCTCCCCTGCTCACGCTGTCTCTCTCTCTCTCAGAAATAAATAGAACATTAAAAAAAATTAAAAAAAAAAAAAAAAGAGTAGCTCTCTCAACTCTCCCAATCCCTCTAGACCAAGATGAGCAAATGACAGCCTACCACGCACCCTGGTATGAACCATGAGCGTATGCGTTTTTCGCCTTTTAGATCAAGTGAAAAGAAATCAGAAACAAAAAGTCATTAACGTGAGAAAATGGAATGCGATTCAAATATCCATGCCCGTAAGAAAAATTCTGCGGGGCCCCAGTCGTATCTGTCTGCTCACACTGCTGTCTGTGGTGGTTTCGTGCTACGAACAGCAGGGCTGAGTCGAAGCAAGGGGGGCTGTTGGACGGGCTGCTGACCCCAGACCTGAGCAATCCTGGTGATGACTCCACAGCCTCGGCCGGTGAGACAGGCAGGCCTACGCCAGTATAAGCCAACAGGCAGCAAGGACTCTCAGTCTAAGCAAAAGAGAAAAAGAAGCCTCGTCTTCCACTGGACAGGAAAAAGGAAGCACGCGGTCTTGCTTTCTGCCTCCTGGAGAGGCACCAGCCTCAAGGTGAAGCCTGCGCTGAGAACGTAAGTGGAGAGGCACAGGAATGCGTCCCAGAGGACGTTTCCAGCCGCTGATCGTACCACATCTGGTCTGATCATATCACATCTTTTGAACTGAAAGAAATTCCTACTTGTTTATGGAAGTCTGAGTCTGGTACCCGTCCCTGACACAGATGTTGCCCTTACAATCAAGGCAGGGATGGAAGATCGTCACAGGCCGAAACAAATGTCTGCTGTGTCTGCGGGAATATCACTATCACCGTATTCAAATAACTGTTATTAATGAAGCACTTACTATGTGACAGTTTGTCGTCAATCTTGTAACTGTGTTGGAAGTACTGTTATTTTTATTCTGAAGATGGAGAAATAGTTAAAGATGCTAAAAGAGGGGAAGACTCACTCAAGGTCAACCATGAGTGGCAGAGCCAGTACTTGGGTCCAGCCCAGTCTGACACCTGACTAGGTCACACTTTCCTCTGCTGAAGGAGCCGATACGGGAATGAAGACGCTAAAACAGTGATGCGCAGAGAGCGCTACAGGGCCCGTGCCTGGGCGTGAGGGACGACCAAGCCCAGCTCACAGCGACACCAGCAAGGGGGAGCTGCAAGGGCTCAAGAAGCAGCCAAACTGTGAAGACTGCGTAGGAGTCGTGTAGGGAGAGGGAAGCGAGGAGCTGTCCCAGAAGACACCGCACACGTAGTTACAGACACAACAGAAAGTGACTGCACTTGGCTTAATCAGTATAAACGGAGAGAGTGAGGCAGCGAATGGCTGCAGAGGCTAAGAGGGGCGAGATCCTGAAGTGCTCCCTAGATCAGGCAGAGGAATTCAAACTGTATCTTGAGCACTTGGGGATGTGCTCAAGACCTTCGAATAAGGAAGGGGTAAAACCTAGCTTCCACTTTATAAAGATGGTTGTGCCGGGGATGGGACAGGACCGGGTATAAATAATCTAAGCGACAACTAAAGGATTTAAATGTTCAATTAAGGGAGCTTTACACTCAGAATTGAGATCCAACTCCAGTGCCAAATGTTACTAGCTCCATAATATTTGACAAATTAATCTAGCTTCCATTTCTTTACCTACAAAAAGAGAAGTCAGAGAATTACTATGAGAATCAAATGCCAAGTGACAGAAGCACACAGTGTCTGACACATAGTGAGCACTCAGTAAGTGGGAGCTACGTCCTTCATCTGTCATTAGTTCGTACTTAAGTCGAGAGCTCAGGAGCACCGAGCACTGGAAGCCAGCAGTAGACAGTAGTGAAAGCTGTGGAGAGTAGCCTAGGATTAGAACAGAACCAAGCACAAAGAATCCTGGGAAGACCCCCCTTCAGGGAGGAAGTGAAGAAGAGGAACAAGAGCCCAGGGATCTGGGGTTAACGGGGCCTCTGTTGATCTTGGCCTGAAAGACCTGAAGGGAAGAAGAAACGGAACCCCAATTACTCATTCTTGATATCTGGCCGCGTAGAGGAGGCAGGCCAGAGCGAGGTTTCTGTGCTTTGTTTGGTTTTTCATTTCAGGAGAGAAGCTAAGGAAAGGGGCAAAGCTGTGAGGAGGTGTAGAAAAGGAGAGTTCTCAGGGGAAATGGGTGGTGGCTCCGTGGTGAGGACACTCCAGGGAGCGTTCCCTCGGTGGGGGCCCAGGGCGCCTGTCTCACCCAGTGTTGGCTTTTCTCTTAAGCAGGTGGGAGCCCAGAGGTCTGTAACGGATGCAACTGCCAAGATTTTAAATTCTTTCTATCTGTGGTACTGGCTCATCTCCACTCACCCTCCACCCCCCTGGGCCTCCCCCTCAGTCTAAAGAAAGAAAAGGGACTAGACTAAACGCCACACTGAAGATACGCCTCAGGAGCTCAGCCTCTGCACACTCGCACGTGCAAGGTCACGCCATACCTTGCCAAGAGTCTCAACTGAACCGGCTTCTGCAGCCGCCCTAGATGAGGTCCCGGGCCCCTGTCTCCTCACTCAGGGGAGGTGGGGGGCGGGGGTAAGTCAGCCTCTGTCAGTCGGCTCCTTATGTCTAGCACCCCAAACGCCAAACCCACCCATCAAGCCAGAGGTGAGCGATGCCTTAGGATGTCCCTGGATTCTCTACACGATGGGAGGGAGTCATCTGTCAAAACGCAACGGGAAGTAGTAAGGGATCAAGCTCAAGGACTTGAAGATGTAAATAGCTATTACTGAAAACATGGCTAAACGTCAGCTACGAACACACAGAAGGACTGCAGGACATTGCTGAGGGGCCAGCTGGGGGCCAGCTGAGGAGGGCCATGCATGTGATTTATTCCAAAGCAGTACTGACCCGAGCCACTGAACAGTTCTTTATCTTACTCGGTCTCACTCACCCTGACTCTATCCCAGTTCTGTCATCTGAAATGTCCCACAACCACAACAGATGAAAAAGTAGCCTGAGGACTTATTAATACAAATACTGTGCTACCTCTAGAAGGAAAAAAATCCACGTTGTTTTATGAGCTTTACACCTTCACAGACATTAATTTCACCTTAAAAACATCCTGCCTTTATAGCCTTACAGAACAAAAGGGAAATGGAAACACGGGGCACATCACCCACATCACCCGAGTACCTCGTACGAGACACAGAGCCCAGCAGTGCCTGTACCTCAGATCTGCGTCAGGTAGCCTGGCCTCCAGGTGTGCTGTCTGTCTACAACCACACAGGCGGAGTAGTAAAAACCCATAAAACAATCAAATTAACCTGAAAGTTCCCTAAATAAGCATTATGTTCCACTAACAAAGAGAGCAGTTCAGTTTTAAACAGTGTATCCAGTGCTAGTCATTAATTTCTATTTACGCTCGCCAAGCAAGGCGAGCCAACCAGATCACCAGGACCAAACGGTTCACCTTCTCACAAGTATTAGAGTATCCAGTCTGTTTTATACAGACTCTTCATTTTAATAAACTCAGAAAAATCCTGTCTAAAAAATAACCAGAACTTACACATATCTAATATTTACTGACCTTTTCAAATAACTTTATTTCACTGCAAAGTAATAGCAGGCATGCAATAGCTATATTCCGTTTACAAGGTAAAGCTAAAACCATAAACAGTTTGTTGCCCTAAAGTTTGAAAACTCAGACCAGAAACCTTTTAGTAAAGACAATATGCCTAAGAAGAAATGAAACGTACCTTAGGCAACCGGACTCAAGAAACAGAAACTAGGGGAGCCTGCAGGGCTCAGGCTTAGGTTAAGCATCCGACTTCGGCTCAGGTCATGATCTCACGGTTCGTGGGTTTGAGACCCGCATCGGGCTCTGTTCTGACAGCTCAGAGCCGGGAGCCTGTTTCAGATTCTGTGTTTCCCTCTCTCTGACCCTCCCCTGCTTATGCTGTTTGTCTGTCTGTCTCTCAGAAATAAATGAAACATTTAAAAAAAAAAAAAAAGAAAGAGCAACTAAAATGGTCATGCAAACATTTAAAAAGTGAAGTCGTTTCCCTCCTTCCCTACCCTATACCGTCTCTAATTGTGGGTAAATGACAAAAAGGTTCAAATGAGTTCTACCAAATAACTAATCCCATATGACTATTCCAAAGAACAGAAAAAGAAGAAATACTCCTAAAATTCATTTATGTGATAGATTAACCCTGATAATATCACCAACAAGGGAAATTACAGGTCAATTTTCTCTCCCTCCCCCTCCCTCCCTCTCTCTCTCTCTCTCTCTCTCTCTCTATATATATATATATATATATATATATAATTTTTTTTTTTAAAATAGGCTTCATCCCCAGCATGGAGACCAATGCTTGGCTTGAACTCACGACCCTGAAATCAAGACCTGAGCTGAGATCAGGAGTCAGATGTTCACCAACTGAGCTACTCAGGCGTCCCTATTTATGGATATATTTACAAAACTAATGCAATAATATGAAAAATATGTATTACCACAAGGCTGAATTTTTCATTGAAATGTAAGAGTGATTTTAAATTAGAATGTCTATTGCTACAATTTACCAATTAAAATATGGCAGAACAATTATATAAATTAAATACATAAACCACTGATGCAGAGAAAACTTAGTACTAATCATAATTCTTAGTAAGGGGAGGAGGGCAAGCCAGGGAAGGAGGGAGAAAGGGCTACGGAAGAGAAGGAGAGAAGAGAAGGCAGAAGGAAACTATGAACTCATATTCCTCATGAATGTAGAGGCTACTTTTAGGCAGCAGGCTTGAACAATGGAATGTAGAAAGGGGCCACAGTGACCAATGAGCAAAATGCCAGGCAGGCCCTTGGGTGACTCACCTCAAGATATCCATAGGCCCTACCAACCAATGGGCTACTTACAAGCAGGCACAGTAACCAAAAAAGGGAAAATTCCTTACATCCTCGTAACTCCTCACCTTCCCCTTTAAATAAGCATCAGACTCTTGATCTCGGCTCAGGTCAGGATCTCACGGTTCATGGGTTCGAGCCCCATGTCTGGCTCTGCGCGGACAGCATGGGGCCTGCTTGGAATTCTCTCTCCTTCTCTCTCTGCCCTTACCTGCCACCTCCCCAAATAAATAAATAAACTTTAAAAATAAGATGAAATAAATACAGCCCCTACCCACTGCTATGCTGCAGAGTCTCTCCCTTGCTGGCCGGCCTGCTGCTCAGGCGAACCCTTCCAGCACCCGTGCCTCCAGCCCGTAGGCTGGCCCCATATCTGGGAAGTCCCATCCAATTGGAAGAGACACCACAATGAACACAGATACAGGACTGTTGACAAAAGATTAGCAAATAAAGCACAATATACACAAGATTACTTATCATATCCAAGTGAGGCTTATTCCCGGAGTGCAAGGGTGATTTCTCACCCAAAACATCAATAAAGGGGTGCCTGGATGGCTCAGTTGGTTGAGGATCAGGCTCTAGATTCGATGGGGGCTCAGGTCATGAGATAAAACCATGCATCAGGCTCTGCACTAAGCATGGAGATTCTCTCTCTCTCCCTCTGCCCCTCTCCCCTGCTTGCATTCAATCTCTCTCAATTAAATAAATAAACACACCGATAAGTATAGTTTACCACATTAACAATAAGGAGAAAAGCCGCATAATCAGTTTGATTAGAGAAAAATATTTGACAAAATTCTCAGCCTAGAAATACAAAGGAATGACTTCAATCCAATAAGAAGCATTTATGAAACACCTAGAATTAATGTTATACTTAACGGTGAAAAGCCAAACACTTTTGCCACTAACATCATAAACAAAGGCAGAATGTCTACATCATTTCTATTCAACAGCGTACTGTTAGGTCCTAGATCATACAGTGAGTTACGAAAAGAAATAAAAATGCACAGATTAGAAAAAAAGTGTAAGACTCTTTATTCACAGGTGACGTGGTACTTACAGGGAAAATACAAAGGGATCAATTTTTCAATAAAATAAATGCATTTTTGCAAGGTCACGTGCTATAAGGCACAAATATCAGTTCTATGTCTATATGCTAGGAAGAAATAATGGGAAAATTTTAAAAATCTTAAATACACGTAAAGTAGCATCAAAAGCATAAAATATTTAGAAAAATATTTAACAAAAATGTGTGAGAGCTTAACACCCAAAACTACAAAACAAAGCAGAAAGAAATTACAGACCTAAATAAATGAATCTACTCCACTGCCAGGAATTGGAAAACTCAGTATCACTAAGAAGTCAATTCAATTGAACTGGGTCTATATGGTCAATGAAGTCTAATTATGAATCTCACATGCTTTAGTCTGTAGAAACTGATAATCTGATTCTAAACTATACACAGGTATACAAAGGACCCAGGTTATCCAAAGACAGCTCATAAAGAACAACAAAGTTGGAAGACCTACATTGCCTGAATTTAAGACATACAATATAGTCAGTCAGGAGTGTGCAATAAGGTACAGTATAGACAGAAAACAGGAAGACAATACAGAGCCCAGGGTAGATCTACAATTATACTGTCGTTTGCTTTCTGACCAAGACACCAAAAGCGATCTCGTGATGAAAGCAAAGTCTTTTCAACAAATGGCGCCAGAACTGAATATCCATATGGAAAAACACTAAACGAATCCAAAACTGATCTGAAATGGATCACAGACCTGAACATTAAAACTAAAACTATAGAACTACTAACAGAAAATGTAATAGGATGGCTTTGTATGTTGAAAATAGGGGGAAAAAAGCAAAAGGAGAGAAAAAAATAGAAAAGTTCCTTAGGTAAGACATAGAAAGCAAGAACCATCAAAAACAAAAAAGTAAACATCAATATAAAAACAGTTGCTCTTCAAAATATCCTCTTAAGGAAAAGGTAAGCTACCAACTGGGAGAAATGATTTGCAATACATATATCTGAAAAGAACTTCTATCCAGAATATATAAAAACTATGACTCAATAACAAAAAGATTAAAAAAAACCCAAACAATAATAGGCAATGAAAAAAATAGGCAAAAGAGGTAAACAGAAACTTAGCAAAAGAAGATACTGCAGATGAGCAATGAGGACAAGGAGAAGTCCGTGACGTCACCGGTCATCAGGGACATGTAATTTTAAATGACAATGACAAGCCAAAGACACCCACCACAATGGCTAAAATTAAGAAGACTGACAACACCAAATGTTGGTACAGATGCAGAACAAGTAGAAACCCCCACACTTGGCGGGCGTGTAAAATATATTGTACAACCACTCTGGAAAATAATTTGGCAGTTTTTTTTATAAAACTAAACAAACACCTACTTTATAATCCAAGTAATTCCTTTCCTAGGTATTTACTCTGAGAAATGAAGACATACTAAAATAAAAACAACAAAAAAAATCCCTCCAATATTACAATATTCATAGAATGTTCCTTCTAAGAGTCTAAACTAGGAATAACCAACCCATGTCCGTCAGCAAAAGAAACAGAGAAGCATACTGTGCTATGGTCACACAACGGACTACTTGGCAATAAACACAAGATACTCGTACACGCAACATGGATAAACCTCAAAACTATGCTGACTCAAAGAACACTTAAAAAGTACTTACAAAACAAAGTTCTAGAACAGAAAATACCATCCTATGGTAAAAAAATTTAGTGCGATGATTGCCTCTGAAGGCAGAGGTGGGAGGGGAGGCACCTGAGTGGCTCAGTCGGTTAAGCGTCCGACTCGGCTCAGGTCATGACCTCACAGTTCGTGGGTTCAAGCCCCGCATCAGGCTCTGTGGTGACAGCTCAGACCCTGGAGCCTGTTTCAGAGTCTGTATCTCCCTCTGTCTCTGACCCTCCCCTGCTCACGCTGTCTCTCTCTCTCTCTCTCTCAGAAATAAATAAAACATTAAAAAAAAAAAATTTGAAGGCAGAGGTGGTGGCTAGCAAGGGACTTGGGAGAATTTTCTCAGGTGACAGACATATTCTCTAAACAGGTTGTTGGGTCACACAGATGTAAATATTTATAAAGACTACTTGAGAATAATACACCAAGATGTGCGCAATTCCCTGCAGGCAAACATTCCCTCAGGGGGTGAAAAAACCCATCAACAAATGTTGAGCCCTAGTTAGTGTCAGACACGCATATATGTTTAGAAGTGAGGTATACTAATGTCTACAACTTACTGTGAAACGCATAAACAGGTAAATTGATCGATACAATCTAAAGCAAATATATTAAATGTTAATCACTGTAAAATCTAGGTGGTAGAGTCATTAGACAATTCTTTTAACTTGGGTGCATATTCTAAATTTTTGATAATAATATATTGGTTTAAAAAATAAAAATGTATGAAGTACCCAGGCTAAGTGGAAAGATGAGTATAACTTTTGTACAAAATTATAAAAATTATAAGGCTTAAATAAATAAGATATCATAACCATGTTCATGTAGAGACAGACCTGGTATTCTAAATGTATATTTGCCTCAAATTGTTTTTTTCTTTTAGTTTTTTTTTTTAATGTTTATTTATTTTTGAAAGAGAAATAGAGCACAAGCAGGGGAGGGGCAGAGAGAGAGGGAGACACAGAATCTGAAGCAGCTCCAGGCTCTGAGCTGTCAGCACAGAGCCCGATGTGGGGCTCGAACCCACGAACCGTGAGATCATGACCTGAGCCGAAGTCAGACGCTTACCGGACTGAGCCACCCACAAGACCTGCCTTAAATGGTGCTAGAAATTCAATACAACTCCAGTCAAAATCCTGAAACGTTTCTCATGAAACTTACTTGATAAGCAGATGTCATGGTCAAGGAAAGGTCCCAATAAAAAGCAAGGACAATGGTAAAAAGACAAAGTGGAGCATTCGCCTGATCAGATATGCTACAGAGTGACTGGGCAGGTGCTCCTGCTACACACAGGGAATAAAACGGAGCCACACAGATTTATACACAGGACGTGACACTGCACCTTTGTGTAGAAAGAAGGCACTTCTACTGATGGTACAGGAAATTTTCATCCAGTTGTAAAAAAAATATTCAATTAGCTCTCTACCTGACAATATACACGATAAAAATCTACCCTTGGAAGTTTAGAGCTCTAAATGTGAAAAGACAAAGTTTAAGATATTTTAGAAGAAGAGAATGTTTTATGATCTCTCTGAAGAAAGGATGTCTTGAAGCACAAAGGGACAAACCAGAAAGCAAAAATTATATTCTTAATATATTAAAATCTTAAAAACTCTGTTCAACACAATACACTATAGAAAATGACAAGACAAATAATCAGATTGGGAGAAATAAGCAAAAGGTTCAGGACACAGAAAAGAAATTCTACAAATCAAAATAAAAGATACAAAATAAAACAAAACCACCACCAACACACACCAGAAAAACGGACTACACACACACAGGCAATTCACAGAAGAGGAAACACAAATCGCTATTCTCGGGAGTAATCTCACCATGGATCAAGTAAGTGCAGGCTGAACCCACAAAGTAACTACTTCACACCCACTAAACTTGCGAGTATTAATGCTCACCAAGCGCTGGCGGTGCGGCTGCAGCAAAAGCCAGCCGTGTCCTCGGGGGCGGGAGCGTGAACACACACCACACGCGCCACCTCTGTGACGGCCGGAGCTGCCTGAGTTCCGCACGCACACGTTTACGACCAAAAATTCCAACCTAGAAAACACTTTGACTACACACAGATCCACAGGGGCGTGGGCAGCTACAAGGGTGTTCAGAGCAGTCGTGTCTGAAAGAAGAAAACTATACGAAAGAAGGGAAGTGGCCTCTGGCAGCAGCAGGATGGCAGTCACACAGCGAGGAGCTAGACACGTGACAACAGAGCCAGGTGTGGGGGAACCCAAACAGGTGGTCCCGTCTCGTAGCCAAGGAGGGGCCTATTCCCAAAACTTTTCACACGTGCTACACAAATATGGATTCGTACACACTATATACATATATATGGAAGTAGACACATTCACACACACACACACTTAAGCAGGTTTTACATATATATGGCTTTTAACAACAGATATAGTTACACGAACAGATGCACCGTACATAGCGTGCAACAGGACACTGCACTATCCTTTTATCTGGATGCCTATATATCATCCGTGATAAAGAAATGCAGGAGAATATTGTCACACAATGTGTAAGAGTGGCCGGAAAGGGAGAACACGGGAGGGGAGAACCCAAGAATTTGGTAACATTTTATTTCTTTACCTGGACAGTAGGTGCATTCCACTGCATTCCTCTTTATACCTATTTATAGGTCTTTAACGAGCAATCGTTCAGAGAATGAGTTTTAAAGAACAGCACACAGAAATATGTGAATTCTAGAAGTTAGCGAGGTGGCTCACCGACAAAAAGCATGAATTAATTTATAAAACTCAGTAGGTGATGATCATTTGAATCAACTTGACTCAAAGATCGGAAAAGTGAAGGTAAATGCAATATGTTCTTTCAACGAATATTTACAACAGGTTTTTATTAACTGCTCCTAAATAAAATTCACATGTGAACCTAAGACCAAAGGGCTCCCCTATAACTTTTCAGGAAAGGTGAAATTTAAGACTGTGAAAAATGGGGAGGAGGAGAGAGAATTATGTATATTAGTGATAGATAAACAAGTTGGGGGCCCCTAAGTGGCTCAATCAGTTACATGTCTGACTCTTGATCTCGGCTCAGGTCATGAGCTCACGGTTTATGAGTTTGGGCTTATGTTGGGCTCTGCACTGACAGTGTGGAGCCTGCTTGGGATTCTCTCTGTCCCTCTCTCTCTGCCCCTCCCCTACTCACATTCTCTCTCCTTCTCTCTCCCCCTCTCTCAAAATAAATAAATCAACTTCAAATTTTTTTTTTAAAGACACAGAAGTTAGATAGAGTATAACATCAAAACAGCACTGAGTTGACACCGTACTGGTTATGGAATCCAATTATTTTATCAAATAATATTCTCTCACTTTAAAATGAAGACTGGCTTCTATGCAGTATGAGTCACTGGGTTAAATGTGCAGGCGCATGTGTGGGAGAGAAGTGCTGGCATTTCTCCAAGTACTGCAATAGCGCTTTGTGCTTGGCTTTAACTGGACGCGCCTCCACCACCACCACAGTCCCGTGTAATTCACCAACCCTGTCGGCCTTAGAGCACGGAGAGCATGGACAGCAGATGATGACAGTTAACTACAGCCAGAATGACTGGGCAAGCCACTGGCTGTCACAGGGAGCCAACGCCCAGCCCCAACCCTTCAAAAGTTCTGATATACTTACTATTTTTTTAAAGACTTATTCACCAAGTAAATTCAAAATTTCCCGAGTCTAATGGCTTAACTGTAGCAAATGTGCCCTCAAGTGTCATCAATCTGATCAGCACTAAATCACATTCAGTGATTTCCCAGTAAAAGGTAACAACAGCCAAAGGTAACTGAGACACATCCCTAAAAAACAAATACAAAATGCAGACCAAATGCCTGAAGCTCCCCCACTGCAGGAGAATAAAATTTTTTAAAAAAATAAATAACGAATGACAAGAAAATACCATCTTGGCTCTCAGCACTACCAGAAGAAAGAGAAAGGCTAAAGCATGGGACTCCTGACTATAAGCCCACAGTCGGCACACAGAGAAGAAAGAAAGAAACATCCAGTCATCCGGCGGAAATTGCCAGAACTATAGGACCAGGGCCGAATCAGACACGAATCCACCCAGACAGACTCACACGCACGCGTGAAGTGCTGAGCAGATGCCGGGGCAGCAGATACCGAACCGTGAGGGAGCCCAACACCCCCACGCCTCCCCGCAGGGGCGGATGCTTTCCCCAGAGGCTGGAGCGAATGGCACAGGGTTCTACGTACATTCCAGTTGTATTGAAGGGCAGTTAATTAAAAAACTTTTTTTCATATCTTCGTACAAAATAAAATCAGACTACTAAGGAGATGCGGAACTGTCCAAGGCACACACAACGCTGCATATTTTCATATTAAAAACAGTGCGTTGGAGTAGCATCAAAGGACTAAACTGTATCTAAGCGCTAGTGTCATAAAGTGACGTAACAGATCTCCCTGGAATTGGAGAGTAAATCAGCGATTTGAAGGTTGACGTGCAAAAGGCATGCTTTCACCCTCAGAGGCAGAAAAAAAAAGTGCTGAATGGTACTCCAAGCCACGGCATAAACACTATTGCTACAATAGCCATTATACTTAAATACGCTAACTGACAGAATATAACAAAAAGTGATTTCTTTTTAAATCATAAAAAAATGTCAAGCATGCAATGACCTGCTTAGCTCTGCAGCCTTATATTGCCCAAAGTTTTGTACTCACCCTTACCATTAGAGAAACTTTAATGAATATATCCGAGAAACACAAAGGCATAGAAGATTGGTTTGAGGGCTCTTATAACTATGAAATGAGAGGAGACAAGAACACTTCCCATTTGCAGAGACCGAGATAAGAGATTCTGAGAGAGACTTACTATACAGGGTCTTAAATGGATATAAATCCAGGTCAACAGACTCCCAAAGTACGTTCCTTTGGGGGTGGGGGAAGTTACTCTACTGGGACCAGAGACTTGGGGGTAACTTCTGTACTAACTGAAAATAAGACAGACAAACCACATGACCCTTTGTCCAGATTACTTTGTTACTAATTAGCTGAAAATGAAAACTTCTCTTTTTACTCTGCCACATGTGATTTTAAAGAAGACTAAAATACAGATCTTTCCTTTTACTTCCTACAGGTTAATATGTTTGTTCTTTTAAAAATGCTTTCAAGAGGGGCGCCTGGGTGGCTCAGTCGGTTAAGCGTCTGACTTTGGCTCAGGTCATGATCTCGCGGTTCGTGGGTTCGAGCCCCGCGTCGGGCTCTGTGCTGACTGCCAGCTCAGAGCCTGGAGCCTGTTTCAGTCTGTGACTCCTTGTCTCTCTGACCCTCCCCTGATCACGCTGCTCTCTCTCTCTCTCCTAGAAATAAATAAAACATTTTTAAAAAAATTAAAAAAAATAAAAATGCTTTCAAGAATTTCCTCAGAACATCTTTCAGTACTTGGTTTCATGTGATCTGACCAGGCTTAACAAAATCCTGTGCAACCCAACACAAAATAGCAGCCGGTTCTTGCAGTAGAAGAGTTATGGCCTTGCTATCTTTTCATCCCAGAATGACTAACGGAGGGTTAAGCAACTGGCCCTGACTGATAACCTATGGATAAAGAAAGGGAATTTCACCAAGTCCCCTGCATTCAAGGGAGCCAGAATGCAATCAGCAATGTGTCTTATCTATTACTAAGTAGATACTGAAAAAGAAAGAAAGAAAGAAGGAAAGAAGGAAAGAAGAAGGAAAAAAGGAAAGAAAGAAAGAAAGAAAGAACGAAAGAAAGAAGAGGGAAAGAAATTTCTAAATGATTAGTACCATCAAATGAATCTGAATGCATACGTTTTACAGATAATAAAGCTGCAAGGGACAAACTCTACTAAATTTGAAAATGTGTTAGAGACCTTGAGTTCAACGGCTACAAGTTTTTAAGTTGCCGTCCATCAATATTTCTGAGTATGTACAGCACTTGTTAAACGAAAAAATTAAGCAGTGTTATATAATATGAAACTTCAAACTGAAAAAGCAAAACATATTCTACAGTGACACCTACCGGCAAAGGGTAATGTACCAGCCTGACAGAACCAGACAAACCGAGGCTTCTATATCCCTGGAGCACGTTAGAAGAAGCTACAGGCAAAGACTTAATGATCCTCAAAACGGAAAAGCTAACCCAAGAAAAACATTACACACACCAGTGTCCGTAAGCTACAAACTAAGCCCAAAAGGCCATCATGATCCTTCCTAACCAAAAATGTTCTAATCAAGAAATCTGAAATAGGTTTCCCTTGGCCCCACCTGGCCAGTTAAATTTTTACATGCAGATAAAAGACAAGACGTCCACTTTACTCAGGTTTATTTTATATTTTAAGTAAAACCGAAGAGGTAAAACTGAGCTCTGTATGCAACTAGATATTTTATCAGTTTTCAATTTAAGTTGAAGATGTTAAATGAAAAGTAGACACTTGCTTTAAAAAATCTGTTCTAGGGGTGCCTGGGCGGCTCAGTCGGTTAAGCGTTCGACTTCGGCTCATGCATCTCACGGTTCGTGCGTTCGAGCCCCGCATCCGGTTCTGTGCTGACTGCCAGCTCAGAGCCTGGAGCCTGTTTCTGATTCTGTGTCTCCCTCTCTCTCTGACCCTCCCCTGCTCATGCTGTCTCTCTCTCAGAAATAAATAAAACATTAAAAAAAAAATCTGTTCTATAAATCCCCTAAGTCCAACTTTTCAACACAATGATCACAAAGAAAAAGAGAGGGCCAGATAACCATTTTTTCCTAAAATGCATGTTTCAAAGTCCTCCCCCCATTATACAAAAATTTTAAGAAATAATGTCTAATGTGATCAATGTCATCAACGTCAGACTGTCAATGCAAAATGTCTCAAAAAACTTACTACTTGAGCCCATGTGCTCCTTCTCAAACTAAGATTTTCAAATGTGCTACTTCAAACACAATTTTAGTCGAATTGGTGATGTGAAAAAAAGCATACTTTTATTAAATAACTAGTTGCAGTATGCCACAGACTGAGCCAGAAAGGAAGAGATAATCTGCAGAAGGAAATGGATGATCTATTTCAACTCTAAAACTCCCATAAAATCTCCCAAATTAGAGGACCCCCAATTCAAGTATCATGGTCTAATGAATGAATGACAGAAAACAGGAGTTCTAGCCTCAAATCTCCCATTAACTAGTTGGGTTTCTAAGAGCTATGCAACCTTTAATAAACAGTACAACTTTATGGGCATTAATTTCCTCATCTGTAAAATTAGAGGAGGGAACTGAATGGGCCGTACGGTAATGCCACTGCTAAAGTTTCTTCAGCTTCTATGATTTCTCCAGCAGATGAGAACAGTTTGGGAATCAATGTCTACACCTCAGCGACTCCAGGAACACAGCAACAAAAAGGAAGTCAGCTTTATGTTTCAGGTATAACCTGCTGTAGGCAAGAAGTATAGACAGAATCACACTGTCGCACTGTATGCCGTGTAACTGCTTAAGGCTGAAGAATCCTTGTTTCCAGCTCCAGTACATTCCATCCGGCACACAGTCAGAACTCCGCATTTACCACAAAAGCTACAGAAAAAGAATACTTACTATGTACCATGCAAGACCCCAATACCAACTCTTTAAATGTTTTGTGTTTTGTTTTGTTTCTGTAACATAGTTACATATTCTCTCTTATATACCAAGTCTTTTCAGGACAATTATGAAATCAATGTGAACAATGCTTCAAAGGCTGCATTTCCTCAAATATGGACAGGGCTAGCTCTTAAATATTTTTGAGTATGAAAGTCAGACTATATTAAATTAGACTGTAACACTTTCTAAATGTATTATCTGCCTGTTAAAACTCGCTCAGTGGCTCAGTTGGTCAAGCCTCTTGGTTTCAGCTCAGGTCAGGATCTCAGGGTTCATGAGTTCAAGCCCCATGTCAGGCTCTGTGCTGACAGTGCCAAGCCTGCTTGGGATATTCTTTCTTTCTCTCTCTCTCTCAAAATAAATCAATAAACTTAAATAAAACTGGTTCAGTTATTGAACCCGTAGTGGTGGGAACACAATACACATTCCCGAGTACTAATTCTAACCCAGTAGAGTCCATTTACAGTTACATCTGCAGACGCAATCAGCCCTCTCTACCCGTGAGTATGAGGGGTAAAATGGAACAAAGATGCGCTTCACTGGTAAACAGCTACAGAATACTTCTGACAGCAATTAACATTAACAGTGAACAATTAACAGTCTTGTGCATCAGCGTTCCTGCTTGGTGTTTAGGCTCTTCTCATTTAGAAATATTTTAACCGACAGCCAAAGCCACCTGGGACCAGCGTACGCGGCTGGCTGGCATTTAAGGACAAGTAACAAAGGGACACAAACTTTTTTTTACGTCAAAGATGAATTAATAGGCTTTTTTTTTTTTTTTTTTACTTTAGAGAGAGAGAGAGAGTGTGTGCACACACAGGAGCAGGAAACAGGGAGAGGGAGAGAGACGGGGAGAGAGAGAATCTTAGCAGGTACCACGGCCGTGCGGGGCTGGATTCCACCGCCCTGGGATCGTGACCGGAGCTGAAATCAAGAGTCTGACTCAACCAACAGAGCCACCCAGGCTCCCCTAATATGCTTTCTTTTAACTTCAAATTGTGTGTATCTTTTTCCATTTACAAGTAATAGCTTTTAGAGTGTACATTTGTGCAAAGACGTTAATTGCATTATGTTCACCATTTAAATTGATTCGTTAACTCCTTAATCAAATATTTACTGAGCATCTATTATGGTCTAGGACTCTTCCAGGAGTTGGGAATAGAAATGAACAAGAGGGGAAGGTAAGACAGGAAGACATTACACAAAAAGATACTTTCACAAGGTGGTAAGTGCTATTTAAAAAATTAATTCTTTGAAGCAGGATTAGAGTTATCTGAGTTATTTTCTTTTACCAATGAAACGATTATGTGCAGACCTCAGAAACAAAAGTCTAACTCATTTCAAAACGATCATTTGCTCACAGCCATTCATACACATGTGTACTGCAGTTTCAATATCCTACATGAGTCAAGGAAGTACAAAAGAGACTGAGAACCACTGAAATATGAGATGAAACAGATTTAAAACATCTGCACTGTTCTCTTTGCTGGGTAAGCACATGGAGGAAAAAAGGTGAATGTCCAACGCATTTTTTTTTTTTTTTAAAGAGAAGACAAAGTGAAAAAATAGCGAATTCGCCCAGTATTCTACGGTATTCTAGGATATGTTACAGGCAACTACAACGCATGTTTAGAAAGCTGCATAAAAGCAAAAATATTTAAAATAATTTGCAAGACCATTCAAATCACTCCCCCCCCCCGCGCGCGCATACACACACACACACACACACACACACACACACACACACACGATTATTGACTTGCTCTTGAAAGCTGCTGGTTTGGCAAGAACTTATTTTCTCCGACTCTGGCTCATGTCCAAACTCTCCGAAATCTGCGAGGCAAAGGTAGGCTGGTTCTCTTAGCCGTACTCCGCTCCGCGCGAAGGCAGGGAAGAGCGGGCGGCCACGTCCCCCCGGCTGCGCCCCACGCCCCGCAGGTGAGGGCCCGGCGGGAAGGCCCCCAGGCCGCGCGCCCCGCCCGCCGAGCGCGGCCTCCGCCCCGCGCCCCAGAAGGAGCGACGCGGGGGCGGCGGAGCTGCCGGCGGGACCCGGGGACGCGGAGCGGCGGCGCCCCC